>NW_006399878.1:4927574-4932021 GCF_000299155.1 Elephantulus edwardii | reverse complement strand
GCTCAAAGGCATCAATTATCCTTCTTTCCCTCCTAGTTATTGTCCAGCTCTCTGATGCATAGCAAGTGATTGCAAAGACCATTGCAGATATCAGGTGCACCTTAGTCTCCAGAGTGACACCATTGTTCCTAAGTACATTGGAGAGGTCCCTAACAGCAGACTTTCCCATCACAATACGTCTTTTAATTTCCTGGCTGCTGGTTCCAACTGTGTTGACCATGGAGCCAAGCAAACTAAAGTTGTTAACAATCTAAATCTCTTCACTGTCTATCATGATGCTGCCAATTGGCCCAGTGGTGAGAATATTCCTTGATATTAAGCCTTAATCCATATTAAAGGCTGAAGTCCTTAACCTTCTGCAGCAAGTGCTTCAGGTCCTCCTCAGATTCAGCAAGTAAGGTTGTGTCACCTGCATAATGCAGATTGTTGATGAATCTTCCTCCAATCCTAATGCCACACTTCTCCTCATACAGCCCAGCCTCCTTGATAATCTGTTCTGCGTATAGGTTGAAAAGGTATGGAGATAGGATACATCCCAGGTGTACACCCTTCTCAATTTTGAACCATGCAGTTTTCTTTCTCTGTTCTGATGACTTCCTTCTTGTCAAAATATAGGTTTTGCATTAGCATGATCAAATGATCTGGGATTCCAATTCTTCTCAGAGCCACCCATAGTTTGTTGTGATCCACAGAGCCAAACGCCTTTGCATAATCAATGGAACACAGACATTCCTCTGGTACTCCCTGTTTTCAGCCAAGATCCATCTAACATTAGCTACAATATCCCTAATACCATAACTCCTTCTAAATCCAGTCTACACTTCTGGCAGTTCTCTGTTGATGTGCTGTTCCAGTTATTTTTGGATAATCTTCTGCAGAATCTTGCTTGCGTGTGATATCAGTGATATTGTTTTATAATTTCCACAGTCTGTTGCATCATCTTTCTTTGGAATGGGAACAAATATAGATCTCTTCCAGTCAGTTGGATAGGTGTTTTTCCTCCAGATTTCTTGGCACAACTTGGTGAGTGCACCTAGGTCAATATCTCTTAGTCGAAATAAGTCCATTGGAATACCATCAATTCCTGGAGTCTTATTTTTTGCCAATTCCTTCAAAGCAGCTTGAACTTCTTGCTTCATCACCATAGGCTCTTCCCCATATGCTGTTTCATGAAATTCTTCTGTGTTTGCCAATTCCTTTTGGTACAATGACTCTCTATACTCTTTCCATCTTATTTTAATACTTCCTGGATCATTTAGTATTCTACCTAAAGCCTCCTTCAGTGTAGCAACTCGAGGATTGAATTTGTTCTTCAGCTTCTTGAGCTTAAGAAAAGCTGAGCAAGTTCAGCCCTTTTGATTTTCTGACTCCAGCTCCTTGCACATTTCATTGTAATATTTTATTTTGTCAGCCCGTGTTTCCTTTTGAAATCATCTCTTCAGCTCTTTAATATCTTTAGTTCTTCCCTCTGCTTTGGCTTCTTGGTTCTCTAGTGCTATATTCAGAGTTTCTTCTGACATCCATTTTGGTCTTTTCTTCCTCTTCTGTCTTTGTAATGACCTTTTGCACTCTTCCTCAATGATACTCTTGATATCCTCCCACAACTCATCTGATCTTCAGTCATTGTTGTCCAAGGCCTAAAAACTGTTCCTGAGTTAGTTTTGAAATTCAAGTGGGATAGATTCGATGTTATATTTTGGTTCTCGTGGATCCAATTTATTTTTCCTTAGCTTCAGATCTGCATTATGCAGATGACACAACCCTGCTTGCTGAAAGTGAAGAGGACCTGAAGCGCCTGCAGCAGAGGGTCAGGGACTGCAGCCTTCAATATGGATTGAGGCTCAATGTCAAGAAGACAAAGATTCTCAACACTGGACCAATTGGTGGCATCAGGGTGGATGGTGAAGAGATTGAGATTGTTCACAGCTTTAGTTTGCTTGGCTCCATAGTCAACACTCTTGGCACCAGTAGCCAGGAAATTAAAGGGTTCATTGCCATGAGAAAGTCTGCTGTTAGGGACCTCTCCAAAGTACTGAAGAGAATGGTGTCTCTTTGGAGACTAAGGTGCACCTGATACAGGCCATGGTCTTTGCCATCACTTGTTATGCATCAGAGAGTTGGAAAATGACCAAGGAGGATAGAAGGAGAATTGATGCCTTTGAGCTGTGGTGCTGGAGAATAGTATTGAGAGTACCATGGACTGCTAGGAAAACAAACAGATTCATTCTGGAAAGGGTTAAACCGGGTGGCTCCTTGGAGGCAAGGATTCTGAGGTTCCGTTTAACATACTTTGGACATGTTGGAAGGAGAGACCGGTCCTTGGAGAGGGACATCATTCTTGGGAGGGTGGAGGGACAGCACAGGAGGGGA
Source organism: Elephantulus edwardii (assembly GCF_000299155.1). Taxonomy (NCBI): domain Eukaryota; kingdom Metazoa; phylum Chordata; class Mammalia; order Macroscelidea; family Macroscelididae; genus Elephantulus; species Elephantulus edwardii. Next base: position 4,929,651 of record NW_006399878.1, on the reverse strand, counting down.
AGGCCCTCTATGAGGTGGATTGATTCAGTGACTGGGGTAATCGGGATGGGAGTTTCAGAGAGACAGTGCGATTGGCACAGGACAGAGCAGAGTTTAGGGCTGTTGTAAATAGGGTCGCTATGAGTCACAAGCGACTTGATGGTACATAACAGCAACAACAACATCAACTTGAACTTGCATATGAGTAGTTTGTGGTCTGTTCCATAATCTACACCTGGTCTAGTTTTCACAGCTGCTATTGAGCTTTTCCAGAGGTGCTTTCCACAGATATAATCAATCTGATTCCTATGCATACCATCAGGTGAAATCCATGAGTATAACCTGTGTTTGTGTTTCTTATAAAATGTATTTGCAATGAATAAGTAGTTGATTGTGCAAAGTTCAATCATTCTATCTCCAGCTTCATTTTTCATTTCTGTCACCAAATCTATGTTTTTCAACAACTTTTCCTTTTCTCTGTTCCAAATTTTTGCATTCCAGTCACCCATTATTATTAATGCATCTTGATTTCATGTTCAATCGATCTCTGACTGTAGACATTGGAAGAAATCTTCTACTTCCTCTTCTTTGGCTCTAGTGGTATTCACTGGATATCCTTGTATTTGTATGGTTACTATCCTGTTGCTCACAAAATTATTTATCATAACGTATCTAGAAGTGACTTTTTTAACTATGAAAGCAACCCCATTTTTCTTCACCTTTTCATTGCTGGAGTAATAGATTATATGATTGTTTGACTCAAAATGCCCCGTCCAGTCTATCTCATCCTGGCAAACCTAGCACATCAATATTTATGTGTTTCATTTCTTCCTTAACAATATCTAATTTTCCTACATTCATTTTTCTCAAATTACATGTTCCAGTCACTAGTGGCTTCTTATAACTGTTCCTCTTCCTTTGTATTTCCATACTTGAAAGCTCTACCTCAGTTGTCCTGTTAGTCTACTAGAAGAAAAACCAGAGATGAGTCAAAAAGAAAATGAAGAAAACTTTACAATAATGTGGAATAACATTAAAAGGAGCAAATACATATGATTTGAATTCCAGAATATGAAAGAGCCAGAAAAAATTGTGGAAGCCGTACTAGAAGAAAACTCCCTAGGTATTATGAAGATTGATTAATCCACATTCAAGAAGCTCACCATACACAAATAAACTAGACCCAAAAAGAAAAAAAAAATCAAGACATATCATAGTCAAATTCTCTAAAATTAAAGATAAAGATTGAATAACTAAAAAAAGAGGAAAAAAAGAGTCTCTTACAAAGGAAGAACAATTAGATTAAATTTTGATTTCTTGGTAAAAATTATAAGCAAGAAGAAAATGAATGGCACATACAGAAATTTGAAAGAAAGCAATTTCCAACAAAAGATCTTTTACCCAGCAAAGCTCTCTGTCAAATACGAAGGATAAATTTGATTCTTTAGGGGGGAAAAAACCACAAAGAATTTAAGAAATTTGTGAAAAGAAGACCAAATCTACATCAACTTTTAAGGGAAGTCCTTTGCACAAAGACACCAAAGGAAAGTGGACGGACCATAGTAACAATAAACAGGGACAAAGTAAACACAGTAAAATAGCAATAATAACACTTGGTCTATCAATAATCACATTCAATGTGAATGAACTAAATACATAAATAAAGAGAAAAAGAGTAGCAGAACGGATAAATAACCCCCAAAACACAAAGCACATCAATATGTTGTCTAAAGGAGACACATCTAAGAAATTGAGAGAAAGAGAAATCAAAGGCTATAAAACTATACCAAGCAAATGGAATTCACAAAAAACCAGGAATGACAATACTAATCTCTGATAAAATAGGCTTCAGGATGAAAAGCGCCATAAAATAAGGAAGGGCGCTATATTATGATTAAAGGCACAGATGATTAAGAAGATATTACATTGGTCAACACCTATGCACACCAAATGATTGACTTGAAAAGTGCATAAAACAATGGTTAACAAAACTGAAGAAAGAAATAGACAGCAGCAGAATAGTAGTAGGAGATTTTAACATATAGTTGTTTCCAAAGGTTAGGTCAATTCAAAAGAATCCTAACAAAGATGCAAAAGA
>NW_006399878.1:4922477-4923817 GCF_000299155.1 Elephantulus edwardii | reverse complement strand
GTCCTTGGGAAAGGACATCATAGTTGGGAGTGTGGAGGCACGGTGCAAGAGAAGAAGACTCAATGAGTTGGACTGATTCAGTGACAACAGCACAGTAAAAAAAATAATCCATTATGACCAAGTGGGATTCATAAAAATTATGCAAGGATGGTTCATCATAAGAAAATCAATTAACATAATCCACCACATTAACAAAATAACAAGAACCAAATGATCCTAGTAATTAATGAAGAAAAGACATTTGACAAAATCCAACACCGCTTCCTGATTAAGACACTTGGCAAAAAAGGAACAGAAGGAAATTTTCGCAACATAGTGAATAGTGTATATATAAAACCAAGAGCCAATATTATTCTCAAGGGAGAAAAACTAAAAGCATTTTTCTCTCAAAAAGGAACCAGAGAAGGGTGCCCATTATCTCCACTTCTATTTAATATCATATTGGGAGTACTTGCTATAACAATAGGACAAAAGAAGGTTATAAAAGGCATCCAGATTGCCAAAGAGATAATTAAACTGCCACTATTTATAGATGATATGATATTGTACACAGAAAAACCCAATGAATCAATAAAATACTTGTTAGAACTAGTGGGCCAATTTAGTACAGTGGCAGGATAAGTAGGAAAGAAAAAAAAAAAAGAAAAAAAAATCCAAGCAAAAGTCAATGGGATTCCTCTACAGTAACAAAGAGAACTTACAGAAGGAAATCAAGAAAGCAATACTACTTACAATAGCCAACCACAAATTGAGATACTTGGAAATGAAACTAAGCAGAGATTCAGATCTGGAAGCAGTCCTCAGAACAGAGCAAGGAAACACTGCATGGTTCAAAATCAGGAAAGGAGTGTGTCAGGGATGCATCCTGTCTTCATACCTTTTCTATATCTATGCAGAACAGATCATTCGGGAAGCTGGGCTTTATAAGGAGGAATGTGGTGTAAGGATTTGAGGAAGACTGATCAAAATCTATGTTATTCAGATGATACAACCCTGCTTGCTGAAACTGAGGAGGACCTGGAACATTTGTTGCATACGGTCAAAGACTGTAGTCTTCAATCTGGATTGAAGCTCAACATCAAGAAGACAAAGATTTTCACCATTGGGTCAATCGGCAGCACTGTGATAGAGGAGAAGAGGTTGAGGCTGTTAATCACTCTTGGCACCAACAGTCAGGAAATCAAAAGATGAATCGCACTGGGAAAGTCTGCTGTTAGAAATCTCTCCAGAGTACTGAGAAGCCACAATGTCACTCTAAAGACCAAGGTGCACCTGATCCAGGTCTTCTCAATTACTTGCAATGCATCATAGAGCTGGACAGTGGCTAAGGATGATGCTTT
>NW_006399878.1:4919035-4921652 GCF_000299155.1 Elephantulus edwardii | reverse complement strand
GTATGATATGATAATGAGGGTAGGTGTGTCAGAGTCAGGGAGAGGCTCAGAATAGGTCAGACTTCAGAGCTGCTGTATGTACATTTGTTATGAGTCGCAGACAACAAGATGGCACATAACAACAGAGACACAAAAGACCTATAAAAAGAAAAATACGTAACACTTCTGCAAGAAACAATGAAAGACATAAAAAAAGAAAAAGAAAAATGTTTCCTGTTCATGGATAGGAAAGCTTAGTTTGTGAAAATAGCAGTCCTACCAAAAGTAGTTTACATGTTCAACGCAATCTCAACACAGGTAGCAAATTCATTTTTCAAGAAGCTTGAAAGGAAACTGTCATGATTATTTGGAGACTAGAGATATCCTGAATAAGTAAAGTACAGAAAGCAATAATAAAGTGGGAGGTATAGCACTTTCTGACCTCAAAATCTACTACGAAGAGGTAATAACAAAAGCAATACGGTATAGATAAAATAACAGGCACATTGACTCAAGAATCTAAATATAGACCTCTCTATTTATGGTCAGCTGATATTTGACAAGAAAATAAAACCTCTCAAATGAGGAAATGACAACCTCTTCAACAAATAGTGCTGGCAAAATGGATTGCTACCTGCATAAAGCTGAAACAGGATCCACATTTCAAACCATACACATAAATCAACCCAAGGTGGATCAGAGACCTGGGAATAAAGCTCAAAACCATAAAGTTGATACAATACAAACTGGGACCAAGCTTGGAAGACCTAGTCTATGGTATAAAGAGGCTGGCAAATATATCCAGAAATGCACAGTCTGGAGAGGATAAAATTGATGAAACAAGGAACTCATGAAATACTATACTAAGAGGATGAATCTAGAGTACATTATGCTGAGTGAAATATCTCAGTTACAAAAGGACAAATATTGCATAGGGCCAATGTTGTAAAACAGGACTGACATTGGGGTTGAGGGTAGAAGACAGAGAAGAAGGGGAGGAATGATGTATATTGCATTGCAACAGATGAGGGAAAGAACTGTTTAGAAGGGATATATGATTAGGTATTATTGTCATTACAGGAGTCCAGAATGAATGGGGTGAGGGATTGTATAGCAATGAAAGAGTTTCCCTTTTACTCATCAAGGAGAAAAGTGAATTGGGGGAAGGTGTGGGCAGGGAGAAAAGTGCAATAATGAATGATTGGAAACCCTAAATCTCTGTAAACTTTCATCAAAATTAATAAAAAAAATGATGTATGGGACCTTCTAACGATTAAATCCCTGTACTCATCAAAAAATTTGTGTGTTTTTTTTAGTTGAGTGAAAAGAATACTTACTGACGGGGGCAAATATTTGGCAATATCATCTGGATAAGGATTTCATAACAAAGGTGGACAAAATACTTCTTGACCTCCAAAAGAAAAAATATTTATAATCCAATAACAAAACAAGCAAAATATGTGAAAAGACTTTTAATAGAAGAAGACATTCAGATGGCAAACAGACACAAGAAGAAAAAACTCAAAATCATTGACAGTAAGAGAGATGCAAACCGAAACCACAGTAAGATACCATCTCACCCCAGTAGCAGTGGAAAAGTTTATCAAGGCAGCAAACAATAAATGTTGGAGAGGATGTGGAGAGGTGCAAACTCTAACACACTATTGGTAGGATTGTAAAATGGTACAACCACTCTGGAAGCAGTTTGGTGTTTCCTAAAAAAATTGAACCAAGAAATTCCACATGACTCAGCTATTTCACTGCTAGGAATAAACCTCAAGGAAATTAGAACTGAGACAGAAATGGAGATTTGCACTCTAATATTCAGTATTGCAAGAACATGGAAACAACTATAATATCCAATTACAACTGAATGGATTGAGAAACTGTGGTGTATTTATTCACCCAATGGAATACTATGCAGCACTCAGGAGCAATGGTATAAACAAAAAAATGCTAAATAACTTGTTTTCAGCTAAGGTCCATCTAACATTGGCGATAATATCTCTAGTCAAGTACAACTCATAAGGACTATGAGTACCAGATCTGGACCTTGACCTAGGCTGTGCAATCCTCACGATCTCTGAAGTATCCTAGCCCATTGCTATAGTCAATGTGCCAATCCGCTTACTTGCTGGTCTTTCTCTCTTTTGCCAGCCCTCTTCTTTCCAAGCATAAGTCCCTTTCCAAGGAATATCTTCTCCTATTCTCCTAACAACACGCTCAAAGTATGTGAAATGGAGGTTTGCCATCTTTGCCTACAAGGAGCACTCTGACTGCACCTTCTCTAACACATATCTTTCTTTAAATTTTATTTTGGAAGTACTTGGGATATTCAGTACTCTTCTCCAACCCAGAACTCTTCTGTCCTTATTCATTATCCAGCTCTCAGATACACAGTAAAGATTAAAAAGACTGTGGCCTGAATTAGGTTCACTTTGGTCCTCAAACAGACATAAATGTTGCTCAATAATTTGGAAGTCCCTTACTGCAGACTTTCTCAATGCAGTATATTTTCTGAGCTTCTGACAACTGGTACCAAGTATATTGATTGTGGATCCAAGTAAGATGAATTCAATGACAATTTCAATCTCTTCTTCATGTATTATGAAGTTTCCCATCTGTCTGTTGTTGTTGT
>NW_006399878.1:4914591-4918935 GCF_000299155.1 Elephantulus edwardii | reverse complement strand
TCAATTGGTATACCATCTATTCCTGGAGCCTTATTTTTGGCCATGTCCTTCAAAGCAGCCTGAACTTCTTCTTCCATCACCATAGACTCTTGCTCATATGTTGTTTCATGAAATTCTTCTGTGTTTTCCAACTCTTTTCGATACAGTGACTCAGTATATTCCTTCCATCTTTTAATACTTCTGGAATCATTTAACGTTCTGCCGAAAGCATCCTTGAGTCTAGTAGTGAGAATTATTGTTTTCTTAACATTGAGATGCAATCCATTTTGAAAGTTACATTTTTTTTTGTCTGTTACAGCAAGCACTTTAATTTCTCTTCATTTTCACCAAGGAAGGTTGTGTCATCTACATAATGTAGATTATTAATGGGCCTTTCTCTGATCTTTATACTATGTCTTTTTTTCTTAGTGTCCAGCTTCTCAAATAATTTGCTCATCATAGAAATTATTGAATAGGTATGGAGGAAGGATACAATCTTGATGCACACTTTTCTTAACTTTAAACCATTTAATGCTCCCTTGTTATGTTCACACAACAGCATTTTGGTCTAGGTATAGATTTTGTATGAGTACAATTAAGTGTTCTAGGCTGCCCATTTTTCTCAATGTTAGCTATAATTTGTTATGATCCATATGGTCAAATGCCTTTGAATAGCCAATAAAACACAAATACACACTCTTCTGTTATTCTTTGCTCTCAGCCAAGAACTGACATCAGTAATGGTATCCTTGATGCCTGAATCTAGCTTGAACTTTTAGAAGTTCTTTGGCTGTGTACTATTCTAGCCATTTTTTTAGTGATCTTCAGCAATATTTTGCTTGCATGTGATATTAATGGTGTTGTTTGATAATTTCGAAGTTCTGTTGGATCTTCTTTCTGGGAAAGAAAGATGTTTGTTCAGCCAGTCTGCTGTCCTCCAAATTTCCTGTCATAGATTGGTAAGCATGTCCAGGGTTGCATTTGTTCATTGAATATTGTTGATCATGTTTATTGGTATTAAGTCAATTCCTGGGACTTTATTTGTTGCTAATACCTTCAGTGTAACTTGGATGTCTTCCTTCATTACCACTAGTTCGTGATCATATGGTACTTCCTGAAATATTTCAGTCTCAGCCAATTTTTTTATGGTACAGTGACTGTGTATTCCTTTCATATCTTTTGATACTATCTGGGTCATTCAAATTACATACATTGAGAGTTCCAAGAGTACTCTAAATATACATAACTGTAATTACTTAGTAATTTCAGAAAAAAAAAATATGCAGAACAAAAACCCCAACTTTCCCAGACTCATTGACGACTGAGCTGAATGCTTGGTAGAAAGTGAAAGGGAAAACAAAATCTTTCAAATTACAACATGAGCTTCAAATATTTCCTCTGTATCCAAATCCTAGTATAATCTCATTAAGTATAAGTAAAGCACAGACAGAATAGTGATACCACACATAAACATATGGGACATTTAAGACACAGGTGTATAGTATTTAATTACGTGGTAAATTCATTGTGTTCAAGTCATAATCTCCTTCATAACTGCCTCTCCTTCGGGTTTCTGAGACTAAATTAAAAGAAAGAAACAGTCCATATTTCTGTCATAGATCTGTTGGTGGATTTGAACTACTAGAAAAATGCAGCCTTTGTGTTATCAGTATAACTTCTTACTGACTATGCCACCAGAGTTCCCCAGTTACATGGTAGGCATTCCTTAACTTGACTTAAAACATTCACTCTTCAAACTTGGATGAGAATATATCAGACAAACAATTGTGACTAAGGCTAAAATTCAATAAAAGCATACTCTATCTTAAACAATGTGTAAGCATTAGTAATATTGATATAATATATACATTTAAATGGTCATTAAGCAAGCTTTTTTTGGCTGTATAATTTGGAAATTTCCAAATTGGCATTTCACACATTTAGCAATCTGTATGCAAGGTAGCATATAAGATAAGTTGTAAACAGCATGTTTTAAAATTATCTCCCCCAAACTCTATGTTCAATATCCTTCTGAGGCCACTGGGGAGCAAAGCCTGGTAACAAGAGAGTCAGCGGTTTCCCCATGCTCAGCCTATGACCTTCAGAGCAGAGCAACTCTATGGGCTAAGGTCACATCAAATAAGCAAGTGATCCAAATTATTTCTAGATGTTTGCATTAATTGTCTAGATTGTTGGTAACACAAGTGATTAATATGCTAAATTGTTTCACAGAAAGACTCCATTCAGAGAAAATAGTGCTTGGAGATCTATTGGAAAAACAAACAGAAAATCCCTTTGGAGTATAGTTATGTATCAGTGGGGCCCCCATGAGTTAGTATCCCTTCCATTGCAACTATGGTTTTCGTTGCTTATTTATTTCTTTTCAAAAGTTTCTGGTTTGCTAACATTGAGAACACTCTGGACTTTTGGATGAGCCCCTCTCCCCACCTTCTTTTCCCCTTGAGTCTTTGCTATCAGACAGGCACAGCGCTGAGAGGACTCCTGACAACTCTAATTTGTTTCAACTCTTTGTGGCGATTTCTCATCAGCAATGTCTCGGGCTCCTGCTTTGTCCTTCACAGCCCAGGCTCTTGTTTTATTAGTCTGACATTTTGTTCTGACCTCTGTTGGAGGTTTCTGGCCTCTGGCATGTCCCTGTATAGTCTCTCCTTTTATTTATAACTTTTACTCCTCTGCTCCGCTCGGACTAACTCCTCGATTTGCGATCTGGTCACACTTGCATTCCCATATGTAATGCACAGTCTTATCTTATTCTCTAGCATCTCTCTTGTAGTCCATATCATTTATTTGACTTTTTGCACTTTCCTTTTACTCCTCTTCTGAATGCATGTTTAAAACACTCTGTGTTGTATTTGTAGAATAGCAGTTATAGTTCAAAGAGAACACTACAAATCATATCTTATGTGTTTAAAGCACTTTATGATTTTCAGAGCATCTTCACACACAATATCTTATTTGATCCTCACAACAACCCTGTGAGGTAGGTAGTAAGATAATAATTTTACAGGGGAAGGAATAGAAGCAGTGAGCTACATATTGACATACTGCTGAGAATTCTAGTAGAACTTTAATTATGCAAAGCTAAAAGTCTATGTGTTCAAAGGTGAAGAAAGACTTGTGCAAATGTGTTCTCTTTATTAGTAAGGTGACATTCAGAAATAATAGGAATGTCACATAATTTCTAATATATTTTCTCAGAGGGTTTATCTTTTCTTTGGTTGTCCCTCCCTCCCCCCTAATTATACCTTTTGTTGAAAAAAAAATCTCTTTGATGGGGCAGGGAAACTCTCTCAGAATCTACACTGACTACTAAAGTAACCATGTTGTTGTTTGTTTGTTTTATTTTGTTGTAGGGGTTTTTTTAAAAACATATTTTACTTGAAATATTCAGATAATTTAAGAATAAAAAGAGTTTAGGTTTCATTTTGCTGAACAAATTGTAAATGATCTGCTACTACATTTTAAAACTGTAAAAAATAATCTGGGTAAGAAGAAGATAGGAAAGGAAAACAAATAAAAATATATAAGCTCTTACATTATTCTAAGGAATGCACGAATCTTTGTCTCTTCTGAACATCTAGAATGTCTTGTTCTTCCCTCTAATATAGCTCTGTTGTGGTATGAGTGTTCCTTGCTTGCCTTTTCTTTCCAGTGGGAGGTATACTTTGCAATGCCAGAGAAGATCTTTATCTTATTATATTTTTAACAGTTGTATGTTTAGCACCAAAGGTACAAAATGAGTATTCTAAGTGAATGAATGATCGAATGAATGAATCTTTTATGTCATCCTTATGCCTAGGGTAGAATAAGTTATTTTGAATATTTAAAGAAAACCCACTAAAACCAGTAATCATGATATTTCTCTTAGAAGCCAGTTTTTTGGCTGAGTGACTGAGAGGAGGCTCTGGGCCTGTCTCCCGGGGATTAGATGAAGCAGTCAGTCAGTACCTGGGATGTCTCCAGGCCAGGTAGTGGGGGTATGGTGGTTGTAGTGAAGAAGTACTGGAGTCAGAAGAGATATGGGAGTAGAGATGCAAACAGCACCAAGAATCAGGAGAAGAAACCACGCAGAAGCCAAAGAAGACACAGGAACCAAGGTTGCTTGGTAGAGCCAGAAAGGGGTCTTGGATGTCAGTTGTATTGATGACTTGTCCAGAGATGAAGAGTCTTTAATTGAGTTGGTAGCAGAGGATGTCCTACCCAATCCACCTGATCTTAATAGGGTCCTAATAAATATATATGAGAGGAAATCAATGATTATTTTATCACATTTAAATTATTGCTCAAAATATTTTTAAAGCTATGCTAAGAGTCACATTTAAAATTTTATATTTTATATAAAAT
>NW_006399878.1:4905396-4914361 GCF_000299155.1 Elephantulus edwardii | reverse complement strand
TATATTCTAGATAAACTTCCATACATCAGGATCAGTTCACAGTGTAGAGACAATCAGCTACTTTCTGAAGAAATAAATGAGTACTTTTGCTAGTCATTTGGAAAAACTGATCCAATTAAAAAAAATGCACAAACCCTTTGAGCTATTGATTTTACTTCAAGAAAATTCTCCACTAAAATATTCTCAGAAGATCAAACATGAGCAGTTGTACTATTGTTTGTTAAAGCCAAAGAAAATTAAACAAAATTTATTAAGTATTTATGAAAATAGGATCAAATAGGTGTTTTCTGGAAATTACGGTACAGTTTTGTCATTGTCCTTAAGTTACCACCAACTCATAGCTGATATTACAGTGGACAAATTCCAGGAGGAGAATGACTATTTTTCTCCTAAAAAGTAGCTGGTGAATTTGAACTGCTTGTTTTTGAGTTGGCAGCATAACTCCTTACTCAGCAGGCCACCAGAAATCTCAATCTTTCTCTTCTATTGACATTAACACTCTACAGCAATGAGAGTGAGTTTTTTTGATGGTAAAACTAACAGAACTATTTTCATTGCCATCGAGTTAGGACCAGCTTATAGCTGACCCTCTAGCATGTTTTCTGAGGATGTGATTCTTTTTCCTATGGAGCAGCTGGGGAATTGAACTGCACACCTTTGGGCTGGCAGAACAACTAATATGTAAACATTGATCTATATATGCATGTAACATGGGCAGGTTGCTGGCATTTTAAAAAATAAAATATGTCTATACTGTATAGATAATTTTTTACATGGACTTTTTTTTCCATTACAGATATTTTTTTTTTATATTCTTTCTGTGCGCGCGCGTGTGTGTGTAAGAGAGAGAGAGAGAGAGAGAGAGAGAGACAGAGAGAGAGAGAGAATATAGAGACTATACAGAAATATATTTCTTACTACTCTCTCAAAAAAAAAGTATACAACTGCAAAAGCTTGCCTAAACTCCGGCAACAGAAGCTAGTAAATGTGAATGCTTAGTTTACAGACAGAAAAATAAAGAAGTATACTCTACTTTGCTTTGTTAAACATAAGCAAAGTCAGTGTTTTGAAGCCTGTAAAAGCCCCCAAAAAGAAGAAAGAAAAATTAAAAGGAGAAAAGATAAATGAAATACAGGCAAAGATGGTAAGAAAATGATAGGACTCCAGCTGAAAAGGATGCAGTGACAAAGGAAAGGGGAAATAAATGGGGTAAAAACCTAAAGCAGACAAAAGAAATATTGGAAAATGAGGATAAAAGAGGAAAAAATATAGCACTGCTATAATTAAACTACTACCTTGATAATAATAATTATTGTTATCATCTCTGAATAATGCTCAAACACTTTGAAATGACATACTTTGTAATCCATTTTGTTATTTAACTTTGGGAAAAACTTATGTATGCTTTACTTAGAGAATGCATCACTATTATATATCCTATGTTGTTAAACGTGATAGCCACAGAATATTGTGTTGAGCTAATTATTTTTGTTAAAGTGAAGCTATTGTGGCAGTATTTATGGCAATGATTCAAACTAAAAACAGGTACATTTCAGAAAGGAAATAAATTTCTTATATTGTAGATTCAACCTGAGTGAGTGAACAACAATTAATTCACAGCACAATATATGGAAAGCATGTCACCTAATATTTAGCTTTAAAAGGCAAGTTACAGGTTCTCCCCATCACAATATTACTATATAATGTCCTTTATTAGCAAACTTTTGAAACTCTAGGACATAAAACATCACAGTTTTAAAGTTGTTATTAACATAAATCAAAATAAAAGCAAGTGATGAGAGAATGAATCTGGAAGCAGGGAGTCTAGGCTCTTCAAATTCCTATGTATCAGATTCAGTTAGCTCACTTAGTGGGTAAGGAAGCACTAATTGTTTCTATTCATAAGCTTGATTTTTCTCCAGTGCATTGAAATTGGTTTGGAAATTGTACAATTTTCTAGTGGAATTTTTAGGAAAAAATCCTGCTTATCACAAAACCAAAATGCAAATGGGTAATGAGATTCAGTACATTGTATAGTGAAATCTATTTGTTTTACTCCAATTAGTATCCTTTAACTTGGTGAAAATTGTGGTTGGCTCTCATTGATTCTCTACTGAGCAATGCTGAAGCTTTCATCATTTGTCTACAGTTAAGAACATTTCTGTCACACATGTAGTGAAAAAATGCATGTAGAAAACAAGAACGATGAACTTACTTTGTGCACTTCCTTTCTCCCCTTTCTGGCCTTTCATTCCAGGTAAACCTTGAAAAAAAATTATATGCACACACGTTTATTACAGACTAACCTTAATTAGGGAAAATAAAATGCAGACAGAAAGATTATCAGAAGATAATTGAAAATTCTAATTTATTTACAACAACCTGATGAAACTTGGTCTCATGCTTTGGACAAGTTGCTAGGAGAAGCTATTCCTTGGAAGGGAACATCATACTTGGAAACATAGAAGGTCAGCAAAAGAAAGACCCACAATGAGATGGATTGAAACAGTGACTGTAGCAATAGGATCGAGTGTGTCAGAAATGGTGAGGATGGATAGGACAGGGTTCAGGTCTGTTGTTCATAGGGTTGTTATGAGTTGTACTTGATTCTATGGCACCTAATAACAACAAACAAAATATAGTAATGTTGTTGATGCTAATTATGATTAACAATAGCTATCCTGTTGTGCACCTTGCATTGTGTCAGGTGGTTCTTGATACACTTTATCTCAAATTGTTTCCAAAGGCATTAACCATTGCCATCAAGTCTGTCCTGAGTCACAGGGATTCTGTGGGACAGAATAGAACTCCATAGCATTTCCAAGGCTGAAAATCTTTGCAAAAGCAGACTGCCGCATTATTCTCCCATGCTTGGGGTCAGTCACTCATTTGTTGCTGTGAGTTGGAAATGACTCATAGCTGACCCTACATTGGGTTTTCAGAGAAGAAATTACATGGGAGGTGATAGCCCATCTTTCCTCCAAGGAGTAGCTGGTGGATTTGAACCATCTGCTTTTGAGTTGGCAGTGCATCTCCTTATCCACTAGGCTACCAGAACTCCCTCATGAGGGGCCCAGGAGGGACATTGGTTCAAACCATCAACCTTTTGGTTAGTAGTTAAGTGCTTAACCACTGTGCCACCAGGGCTTCTTTACACAGGGTTCCTCTTCCCTATGGCAGGCAAAATTGAATTGTAAGTAGTTTTTTAAATGCTTACTCACTCCCCTTTCTTCCTCTTTCCTTGATTATTTCAATCCCCACCCTACTCCTTCTCTAGGCTCAGGATGTTTAGTATTTTCTATTTTGAAACTCAAATCAAATAACCCTAAACCATATTATTTTTTTCCTGTTTCAGTTTATCTATTTAGTTCCTTTTTTGAATGGATTTCTGAGAATGCTGAGGTCCTTGTTACCTCTACCCTTGGGGAAGCCTAGGAGAGTTCTTGGAGCATGCAAGTCTCTGGATCGAAAGACGCAAGTCTGATGCTATGGAGTACATGCTGTGTTGCTGAGTAGAACCGCTCTACAGGGTATTCTCGGCTGTATCTTAAGGGGGCACATGACCAAGCTTTTTTCCCTAGCATCACTAGTTGTTTTGGACACATTCATCCATTTCCATATGAATACAGGCAACTATGATCTAATATGCAATTAATAAGTCTTCAAAAGCATAGGAAAATATTTCTGGTCTTTGCTAAGGACATACTATGTGACCCACAGTTATATTTTTGATGGATTGGGCAGTTTGACCCCACCAGACGCTCTACAGGAAGAAGAGGGAAGTTTCCATCACTAAATTTTACTGCCTCATAAAGCCAATGGAGGGTTGTCAAAGCACTGGGTCTAGGATTTAGTCTTTTGCTACAAGATCATATTTTGATGGTGATCATTTAACATTAGAGGAGTGCTGCAACTATTGGTTATTAATTCTTTATCCAGTTGCCCTCCAAGCTCTAGTGCATAAGTGACCATCTCCTTACATAACTATAACACTAATTCTAATGTTGTCAGTTTCTAAGTAAAATATCTCTTTTAATGTTCTTGACGTTCCTCAACAAAACCAAGAACTTGAATCCTTTTTAATCACTCAAACACTATTGTTTGAAAATCATGATTTTTGGAATAAAATTAATTGTTTGAAGTCCTTATCTTGAATTATTTTGCTCTCTTACTTGGCTTGTGGTTTAAGGCAAGGCTTTAAAACTTTCTGAACTAAAATTTACTTTTCAGTAAAGGGGTGAGAGGAAATATTCCACTGCAAAGTTGTCTTAAGAATGACAACAATATTCAGAAAGGACCTTTCAGATAACATGCATTTCAGGGATGTTAGACCTCATTATCAATACTTCTGTTTTACATTTCCCAAAATGTAGGTGACATTTTCCCTTTGTGCTTTTGTTTTGAGTGAATGAGAAAGGCATTTTTTGCTTTAGTTTACTTTTTAATAATGTATTATTATTATTATTATTATTATTAAAGCTTTCATTTATAGCTTGAAGTCTCTTTGGTTTAATTGGTTTGATTTTTGTTTGTGAATGATTTTAGAACCCTTTTCTAAAGTCCTTATTCATTTCTTAACTAAGAAACTAAGCGATTGCCACTGAGTTGGAATTGACTCACAGCTGACCATTCAAAGCAGGCGTTGGAGGCTGTAAAGTGCTCACCCTTCTTGTGTGAAGTATCAGCTGGAGTCAAGCCCTGGACAGGTACCATCATTGGATTAGAAGCACAGTTCCCTACAGAGCATGATGCCACGGGTGCCTTCCCTTCTTAAATAAGCCTTTCCCCCCCTCTTAATTGGACAAATTAAAAATATTTAATGTGTAAAATATAAAATGTAATGAACAGCATGAGTCTTAAGTTTCACACATAGAAAGCATAAATTTTTATAGAGTTAATAAGATGACATTTTTATCAGTATTATAATGAGAATGTTTCTGCTGCTTTTCGTGTATGATTAAACTTTACATTAAGTTCACATTTTAATTGAAATGGAGTTATTTCAGGTGCTGTAAAAATAGTAAAAATTTATTTAACATAAAATAAACCAAAATGTCTTTGTAGGGGGTATAGAAATGAAATGTAAAAGTGTTAGAAAGTTGAAATATTTTTTTAAAGGGGTAGTTTGGAGTTAAAAGGGAAATATTTTAAATAATAGCCTTAATATAGTTATTTGTAATTAGGAAAGAAAAGGAAGTTATCTTGCTTTATTCTTGGAAGTTTTTCTTAACACAATTTGTCTTGTATATTTTAAGAAGAGAACTGCTCAAGCACTTGCACTGGAGTAATAACCCACAAAATATCATTATTCACTTGCTCATTCATGCCGAGTCAGAACGAACTCATAGCTCTCCAGCAGGTTGTTTGAGGCTGTAAATTGCACAGAAAGAGGCTGCTCTTCTTTTCTCCATGAAGCCGCTGGTGGATTTGAACTTCCAGTGAGGCTCACGCTCTGGGGTAGCAGCACAGCTCCAGATGGACTAGGCCACCAGAGCCCCTTAGCAGTGTTTACAGTTTTATTTACTTATTTTGGCTTCTCTTTTACCACTCTGCCTATTAAAGACAGCAAAATGAAATCTTTCATCTCTGTATAAAAAATAAACATGTACAACTTTTAGCATTATTCAGAGACTTCTTGGAAGATGATGCCTGGAAATCTCTTTCTTTCAGCTTGAACACATCAAAAATGTCCCTTTTAGAGAACAGGGATGTATTACTGCTTTATAATAATGCCCTTGCTTAGAAGACTTGAGTGAAAAGTCTAGACTTAACCATTGCCTCTCACATTTTTCATTCTTTACCTAAAAATGAGGAACGAATATTTTTGGAAGTTACTGGAAAAGGAGAAGTGAATAGTATGCAATAAACTGATATCACAACTTAATATTTTTAATTGGGAAGTAATTTTAAAATATTTATGAATGATTGAATGAAAAACCAGTAAGATTTATAAAAGTCTACTCATACAATAGTAATTAAAATAGATAACAGAAATTTTAAATCTGAGAAAATATGTTAAAAATTTATCAATGATAGCACTAATAAAATATTTCAATTGTTTTAAAAAAAATCCTTGTATGAACAGATAGTAAGTTAGCCATCTCCATCCATCCACACACCATTATTAATGCCTCTAAACATTTTTTCTAAAGCCCTTCTCTTTTTTCAGTTATATCAATTTAAAATGTGACTATCTCCTTCATAAATTTAAAGCTTCTTCATATTCTTTGAATACTTTTCTTCTCCTTAACCTTACACGTTGTCATCAAGTTGAATCATAGTGACTTAGACTTATCTGACAGCAAAGAGTGGAACTGACATCCTCAAATCTTTACCAAAGTAGACTACCACATCTTTCTCCTGAGCACATAACTACTGTGTCCCCAAGACTCCTTTTATCAATCTCTCATTATCTTTTTCCTCTATTTTTCTTGGCATCTCTAATCTTTTATCTTTCCATAATTATTGAAATTATATGCAAGTTTTATGTTCAAATAAAAATATTCTAAATCAAAAGAAAAAAATATCCTCCACAAACAAAAAAACTAAACTCTTTTATTATTTTTTTCCCTTCTAAACTGAGGGGAATTCTGGGGGCCTAGTATGCGCTCACTCAAAGTCTCTCTGCTGATTTCAAATCCACTAGCAGTTCTCTATGGGAATAATGGGAAATCTTCTGTGCAATTCGCAGCCTTGGAAAACCTGTTGAAGCGTCAGTGTGAGTCAGTTCTGACTTGATGTATTTTTAGTTCCATATCAATGAATGAAGAGAAAAACCATTTACTTGACTACCTTTTGAAACTCTCTCAAGCTTCTTTCCTACATTTTTCTAGTTTCCTTCCAATCTGCTGTTTTGCTCCTACTCAGTCTAGATTTTTAAACTCTTAACTCAAAATTCACTGCCACAAAATTGATTCCAACTCATAAAGCAACACTCTGTCAGGGTTCCAAAGCTTCTAAGATGTTTATGAGAGGAGACTGTAGAGCCAGTGGAGGAATTTGGCCACCAGAGACTCTTCGATTCTTGGTTAGCACATAACACACTCCCAGACTATGCCACTAGCCTTCAAATGACGTACACCCCCAGACTTTCTCAGCTTACTTCTTCTCATACTCTTTCTATGAAATGTTATTAAAATCACTAGTTTCTATGACCTTTTATATGATTATAGCGACAACTTTATCTCTCCTTTGAATGCAAGGGTTGCATATTTAAATATCCATGTGTATCTGCCCAGGGGTGATCAATAAATGTGTGTTGGATTAATAAAGGAATAATTTATGCCAAAAATCCTATAATTCTATCTTAAATTTTTTTCAGGCTTTGAATGGGCTATCCTGAGGAAAGATATAATTTATACGCTGGAATATCTAGCTTGTTTGACAAGGCTTTATCTCTATTTCTCTAGGAATTTTGAAATTATATAAAGTAATACTTCATTTAACAACTTAAAGCTTTCTGAAATAAATGCCAGATTTTATCAATTTTCATAGACCGGCTTGTGGTTGTTTTTAGGTGCTGTCAAGTCGTAGAGGACTCATAGCGACCCTAGTAATGAAAAGACGTGAACACTTGTATAACTTTCATCGTTTCTCCAAGTTCATAGAGTTTCTGGAGGCAAGCTATTTCGGAAGTGGATGCCACTCCTACTTCTAACCTTGTTTTAATCAGGGAGCTCCACCAAACACTATCCACCATGGGTAACCATTATCACATTTGAAATATCAGTGTCACAGCGTTTAGCACCACAGCAACCATGAGTTACCTTTGTACAGTGAATGGACAGACCAATGCTATACCACTTAGAAGAATGTTTTACCAGAAACAATTAAAACAAGGCCTGATGGCCAAACATTAAAAGGTTTCTGCCTTTTGTTACTGTAACTTGAGAAATCTAGAGAATTTAGTTTAAGGAATTGCATATTTTGTTGTTTTGCTTTTGTTTTAACCCTACTAATTTGCTATTGTAGAATTTTTTTAACTCTTTCTCTTTATGTTTATTCTATTAAGGGTCATAGAAACTTTCCTTAAGTGGTCAAAAATTAGTTTCAAAGTGTTTCAGATCACAAAAGAAATGTTCTGTATTACTTCCTGAACTACAAAAACCATTTATTTTCAGTCAAACAACTTAAAAAATATATGATATTGTGTGTGTATTACATTTTCTATAATGAAAATATTTTTTATCACAATACCTGGTCTTCCAGTTCTGCCAGGTGGGCCTGATAATCCTCGACTTCCAGGAAAGCCAACTGGCCCATGATCACCTTTAGGACCTTGTGGACCTGCATGGTTTAAAGAAGGTGGGGAAAAAGACAGAAAATAAATTTGTTTTCCATACATATTTTTGGGACATAATAACACAACTTATATATTTTCAATAAAAAATATGAGTTCTCACTTTGAAAACCACTGGCAGATCAGTTATGAGTCAGTTCTGACTAGATAGTACTCAACGACAGCAATAACAAATTAAACATCTTTTCTAAAATTTTATGTATGTCACTGATAAATAATATAAGAAATACATTTGAATATTTGTGTATTTCAGACATAGTAGATACTCACTAAATAATATTTTGCAAATAAAACTACCTAAAAACAGAAACCTTGGTATTATACTAGAAAATTTTATATATTCTAACAAAATTTCTTCAAATGACAGAATTTTGCTGTAATTTAAATAACATTGAAATTTATAAACAGACACCTGGATTTCTATTTCCCCTGTTGTTGTGGTTAGTAACCAAACAATAGCTGATCCTCCAGTGAGTTTCAGAGGCATTAAATTACACAGAAGGAGACTGCTCGTCCTCCTCTGTGGAGCAGCTAGTGGATTCAAACCATGTACCTTTGATATTGCAGCATAGCCTCTTAGTACTAGGCCACCAGAACTCCCTAAGAATTTTCCTAAACAAAGAAAACCTCAAGCACTGATAAATATTAAAGCATATTATAAAAATA
>NW_006399878.1:4886497-4898896 GCF_000299155.1 Elephantulus edwardii | reverse complement strand
CAGCCTGCTTTCACATTGCTTTTTGTAGGATTTTCGTTTTCACAATATTGAATCTTCCTATCCATGAACAGGTTCCATTTTTCCATTTCTTTAGGGCACATTTTTCCATTTCTTTAGGTTTTTATTGTGTCTTGCAGAAATGCTCTGTAATTTTTTTTTACTTTTTTTTTTTTTGTATAGGTCTTTTGTTTCTCTAGTTAAGTTCCCTCTAAATATCTTAATTTGTCGTTGGCTATTGTAAATGGTATTGCTTTCTTGATTTCCTTCTCTGGGTTCTCTTTGTTACTAGAGAGGAACCCTTTTGATTTTTGGATATTGACATTAATATATCTTGTCACTGTACTAAATTGGCCTATTAACTCTAACAGGGTTTTGTTTGTTTGTTTGTTTGTTTTATTGTTGTTGTTGAGTCTTTTGGGTTTTCTGTGTACACTATCTTAACATCTGTATATAATAACAGTTTAACCATCTCTTTGCCGATCTGGATGCCTTTTATTTCCCTCTCTTGTCATTTTGCCCCAGCAAGCATTTCCAATACAATATGTGAAAGAAGTGGTGACAGTGGGCATCCTTGTCTGGTCCCTGTTTACAAGGAAAATGATTTCAGTCTTTCTCTGCTGAGAATGATATTGGCTCTTTGTTTTGCATTTTCATTATGTTGAGGAAATTCCCTTCTGTTTCAAATTTGCCGAGTATCTTTATCAGGAAGGAGTGTTGGATTTTGTTAAATGCCTTCTCTGCATCAATTGCTAAGATCATATGATTCTTGTTATTTCTTTGTCAATGTAGTTAATTACATTGATTATTTTTCTTTTGTTGAACAATCCTTGCATATTTAACCTTTTTTTTATGCTGAAATATAATCTTTACTGAAGGCTGTAGTCCTTGATCTGCTACAACAAGCACGTCTTACCCTATTCACTTTTGCATATTGAATGCAATGATTTGCTTATTGCCCTGTTCTTTATAGCTTTGACTTGTATTGTTGCTGTTAAGTGTCGTTAAGTCATAGACGACTCATAGCAATCCTATGAACGAAAGTCCTGAACACATATCACATTCCTCGTTTATCTAAATTCATAGAGTTTCCAGAGGCAAGCTATTTTGGAAGTGGATGCTACTCCTGTTTTCAAGCCTCTTTTATTCTTGGAGCTCCACCAAACACTGTCCACTATGGGTAACCATTATCTCATTTGACACATCAGTGTCAGTGTTTGCCATCATAGCCACCATAAGTTATACCTCTCTGTACAGCAAATTGACAGACTAGGGTTACACTACTTAGAAGAGTATTTGACTGAAAGCATGGCCTCTCAGGATCAAATGACACTTAAAATACTAGGTCAAATCCAAATCTGTATAAGAGCTCTTATACAGTATTTTTGTCCTTCTGTGACTGACTTACTGCACTCAGCAAACTGTCCTCTAGACCCATCCATGTTGTGCAGTGATTCACAAGTTGTTAATTGTTTTTCAATGCCACATAATACTCCATTCTGAGAAAGTGCCACAGTTTCTCTATTCATTCATTTGTGGATAGGCACTTGAACTGTTTTCCTCTCTTTCCTGTTGTGAGTAATGTTACAGTAAACATGGATGTGCATTTATCTCTTTCCATCAAAGTTTTTATCTTTTTAAGATATATTCCCATAGCAGAATAGCTGGAACACATGGTACTTCTGGTTTTAACTTTTTGAGGAAATGTCAAACTGCTTTTCATAGTGGATATACCACTTTATATTTTAATAAGCAGTGTTGTTTGCTATCCTGTTGAATTTTGCCATTGTTGCTGGACTGACATGATACCTCATTTTTGTTTTACTTTGCATCTCTGTAATACATTGGCAGTATCATGATTGATGGAGAAAAGATTGAGGTTAATAACAATTTTATCTTGCTCAGATCCACAATACTCTTGACATCAGTGGTCAGAAAATCAAAGGACAAGTTGTACTAGGAAAATCTACTGTCAGGGACCTCTTTAGTATATTAAAGTCAGTATAGAGACTAAGGACTCTAAGAGCCTAATCCATGCCAGGGTTTTCTCAATTGCTTGCTATGCATAGGCTTGGGAATTATTATTTCCTTCTATTTACGACTCATATCTGTCAATCTGCTGTACTAGTGTAGCTTATAGAATGTTCTAATGCCAGAATCTGTACTACCTGTGTCTCAGGTACCAGAAGGGTCACCCAACGTCCCAGAGGTTGTAACAGAGCTTCTAGATTAAGACAGAGTAGAAAGAAAGATTGACCTCCACTTTTGAAACAACTGGCCTTCAAAAACCCTACAAACAGACATCATTAGTCCTCGGGAATTTGGAGAGGTCCCTGATAGCTGATGTTCCCATACAGTAGTCACCTGCTCTCCTGAATGCTGGTACCAAGAGTGTTGATTACGGATCCAAGTAAGATAAAATTTTGACAGTTTCAATGTTTTTTTCCATCTATCATGGTGTTGTTTCTAAATCCAGGGATAAGGATTTTTGTTTTCATGAGACTAAGACACAATCCATATTGAAGACTGTAATCCATTTTGAAGACTGTAGTCTTTGATCTTCTGCAGCAAGCATTTCAAGTCCTCTTAACATTCCACAAGCAAGATTGTGCCATCTCTATAACACACCATGATCTTGATGCCACATTTTTTTTACAGAATTCAGCTTCTCAAATAACTTGCTCAATGTACAGATTGAATAGGTATAGATAAAGCATACAACTCTGACACACACCTTTCCCAGTTTTTAGCCATGTAATATTCCCTTGTTCACTTTGGATGACAGCTTCTTTGTCTAGATACAGGTTTTGCATGAGAACAATTAATTGTTCTAGGATTCCCATTCTTCTCAATGGTAGCCAAAGTTCACTATGATCCACACAGTCAAATATCTTTGCATAGTTAACAAAACACAAGCAGACATTCTTCTGGTATTCTCTGATTTTAGTCCAGATCCATTTGAAATCAATAATGATATCCCTGGTGCCACATCCTCTTCTAAAACCAGTTTGAACTTCTGGCAATTCTCTCTCAATTTGTAAATGTGTATGGAATGGAATTCTATGGGATTAGAAATGGCCTCTCTGATCATGGATCTTTGAGTACATTGTGGTAACACTCCGAATATTTTCTGAAACATGTTACATATTGCTGAATAAATAATCACATTACTAATGCATGTGTTCATAGAATTTAGTTAATTATTAGACTTCTAATCAATACAGAAAAACAATTAAATGAACTTTTATATGATACATAGAACTTAATGACTTATATTAATATTTGAAAATGTAGATTTTTTTTATTATAAGCATCAGTGTTGGATTTCATTGTAGGAGGCCAGGTTCTCTGAGTCATTGAAGTCATAATTTTGTATAACTATCTGAGTCATAAAGAAAGGTCCAACTTCTGCTACTAACTTGTTTACCATAGCAAGAATATTCCTTAGACTCTTAATCATGGAATAGACTCTCAATCATGGAATAATCTTAGCCATCATGCTACATAAATCAATTATTTTTCAGACACAATAACAGAAGACTGAGGAGAATATATCACTACTATAAAGGTTGTTGGCTAATTCTTTACATAGCCCAAGTCTCAGCTCTCAGTCCGATCTTCTTTCTATAGTCTAGCATGTTGACTACGAGCATGAACTCTGAAGTTATACTGTTTGGATTAAAATACTGGCTCTGCTACCTACCAACTACTGACTGTCCTTGGAAAGTCACTTAACCTCCTGATAAATCAGGCAAAATAAATGCTATCACTTGTACTTCCATTATAAATGGAAAATTTGTGAATAGTACATGTTGTTAGGTGCCATTAAGTACGATGCATAATGAATAAATAGCGAATGGAACACTAAAAATCCTGGTTAAGTGTCAGGTGTTGATTATAAATGATATCAATAATTACTTGACTAACCTTTTGTGCCACATTAGAATTTTTTAAAAAAAAATTGGTGTATGTATGCTGTTGATGATGAATAATTTAAACGCGATATATGATAGGGTCTTATGGTTATCACAAGAGTCCACAATTAAGGTTGCATAGTGGAATGTACTTGGGGTGGTGGGAGGGGTGCGGGGGATTGCGTGCCAGGGAGGGAGGTTTTCTTTTACTTTTCAAAGAGAGGAGCGAACTGGGATGGGGGGTGAGGAGGGCTGGTCAGGGAGAGAAGTACAGCAATGAATGAATAAAATTCCAAAGTCTCTGTAAATGTTCATTAAAATTATTAAAATTTTTAAAAAATGAAAAAAATTATGTATGCATAGCTAATAATGATATTTTTGGATTCATAAAGAAAGAAAAATAGCAATCTGTTTTTGACATTGTTTGCTGCCTCCAGATGAAACTCATTTCAAGGCAAGAACAGAATCTTAAAGACAGCAATTTTCTCTAGCCAGATATAACTTTAGGGAACACTGTCTTTGTTTTTGTTTGTTTTGCCACTTGTTGAAGAAGAGGTCTTTCTGAGCAAAAAGAATGTAGTAGTAGTAAGTTGAATGGGACAGAGAAATGTATGGATTTAAATGTATGGAAAAGATAAAGAAGGATTTTCTCTGAAGCTATTTGTGAAAGCATGGTATAGAGTTGCCAACATTTTTATTTTGAACTGCAGGATTCTAGAACTGTGAGAGAATGAATTTCTGTTGCTGTTAAGCCACCAAGTTTGTAGTCATTAATTATGAAAAACTAACATAATGAAAGTTTTGCAGCCATAGGACACAGTACTTCCTGTGCCTCTAGGTCAGCTGATCCCCTTATTGATCTCCTACTTGGCAGAGAAAGTTCCTTAGATCACCTACAGATATGTTCCTATTTGGGTTGAAGAGGTTCCAAAGGAATCTCAATGGAGGGCCTCACCTAACACCCTAGTTCACAGTGATCACAGCACTTCTGTAATTACTTATTATATTGTAAGCCTGTATTTGGCAGTACTCTGTCTCTGTGCATATTCTGCAGTGTCTTGTAGAGTTCCAGGCACAAGAAAGTGTTCAGTGAATATTTTTCAAGGGAAAGATGCTAGGTCTTAGGCTCTGCTCATCTTTTAGGGAAAGAACATTCTAAAAGGAGTTTTTGCTGTATTATTTTGAGATATTGCATATAGCACATAGCTAATAGTTAATATATTTGAAGTAGTTATTATTTAGTTCTACTAGGACAGACACTTAAGTTTCTCATATTTCCATACTATAGTGTAAGTTTACATGAGGTTTATTTTGTTACTATGAGATTAGTGAGGCCAATTGGACGTATAGGTGAGAATTCAATAAGATTAATAAAGGAGAATTACTGTGACTTTTTATCCTATGAATGGTTTGCTCCCATAAAAATTATAGCCAAAAAGCTCTGTAAAATATTTCTACTCTTTCATGCAACAATGAATGATTTTTTTAAGCTAATGGAGGTGGGGGGCTAGGGAGGAAAATGTGCCAAAATGAATGAATGAAAACTTCAAAGTTTCTCTAAACTTTCGTTATTTCTATTCTGTTATATGTGGAGTCTCCATGAGATACAATTGAATAAATAGCAATGAGTTTCGTACTTTTGTGTTTGTTCCATAATTTATACTTTATTTTTTTCTCAATTGCAGTACCAACAATATATCGCATATAACCCATTAAAAATCTCTGTATAGATTTAGTCAATTACAACTCATAGGGACCCTATAGGACAGATAGAACTGCCCATAGGATTTCCAAGGTTGTAATCTTCGTGGAAACAGACCCATGACCTTTGGGTTACCAGCTGAGTGCTTAACTACTGTGTCAGCAAAGCTACAATTCAGCACAGAATGGAATAGAACACAACAACTTAACAGGAAATACTCCAGTAAGACTGATGAGTAGTAACTGGAAAACATGTGCTCAAGTGTCCTAAACCAAATGACCCCTAGATAATCTAAGTTCAATTTACTTCCCCTGTAATTCTTTTTTAAGACTTTTCCGAATACAAATTTTTACCTGACGATATGTTCAAAGGTACATCCACTCAAGAGATTTGTGATGTGTGTATTCTGTGTGTTTCTTTTTTCAGTGTAAATGTCATATATTAACTCTCTTAGAACAATGATGTAAAGGTCAAGGAGGTGTCAAATTAAGTTGTTTTTTTTTTTTTAGTTTTTTTATTTAAAAAAATGTTCTTCAGATGTAACGTCAGGTGATCAATTTATTGATTTGAAAAGAAAACATTTTATATAAACAAAATGCTATAAAGGGGGGAAAAGGTATAGCCCATGAAAAATGGGACTTTTTGTGGGGAGAGGTCAGCATGAGCCTTTCTAGTTCTTCTTAGGCCATGAAATATGCACTCCACTTTCAAAGAGTAAGGGGAGTGTTTGATGTCAGCCGGGAGTAGCATAACAATTATGCTACTGGTATTGTCTTCTTTATTATTTTAAGAGTAAAGAAAGTTTATGGTCTCCTTTTCTGTGTCTTTTATTATTTTCTTTTAAAATATTGCTTTCAAGTTTATAACATGGAGAAAAATACCATGAAGCAATTTTGCTCTGAGTAAAATATAGAAAGGCTGACAGCAAAGGTAAAATTCATATGTATTCTATCCAGCATTCACATTTAGACTTCATTGGTTTAACCACGTATATTCCAATGACTATATATGAAATAGAACTAAATTTACCTTTAATTTATACTAATAATTTTCTTCGTATTTTAAAAATGAGATACTATAACACTATATTCTGTGACAAGGAGATTTTTCTATTCTTCTTTGGATGTAATCTAAAGCTATTTGCCTATATTGTTGTTATGTACAGATTCATTTAATAATTAACTCTCCAACAGGCTTTCAGAAGCTGTAAATTGCTTGAGTAGAGATTGCTTATCTTTCTCCTGCAGAGAAGCTACTGGATTTGAACCACAAAGCTTTGGATTGGAGGTATATATATATAGCTCCTTATTCCTAGGCCCCTAAAATTCCCTAGGTAGGTGGACTATATGCTGCTATGTAATCTATGACATGAATGATACCTCTAATGTTACGCAAAACTCTATGTGATGACTATAGTTAAAACATTTATGTTTGTTTAAACATCACGAGTTGGTTTTTAGTATTGCAAACAAAACAATGATTGTTGCTGTTGTTGATTGCCCTTGAGTCGAGGTCCACTCATAGTGACTCTATGGACCTAATGTCTTTTCATAGCTATCGGTTTCTCCAAGTTCACAGTTTCCAGAGGCATGCGGTTTAGGAAGGCAGTGCCACTCCTGCTTCCCAACCTGTTTTGCAACTGGAAGCTCCACCAAACACTGTCCACAATGGAAAACAATTATGGTATTTGATATTCTCATGGCACAAGACTCAGCATCATAGCAAACCCAGCACATTGACAAAGAGTGATGTGCAAAGTGGAAGACTATTTCTCCAAATATAACAGCACTAGTCTAATTTACCAGCTGTTAAATGTTGTCTAGTTAGACCACAAAAATATTTAATGTTGTCCAAACCCACACATATATATAATGACATATATTTTTTTATTGCTGATTGCCTTCAAGTTGAGCACAACTCATAGTGACCCTATGAAGCTCCTCTATAACTATTGACATTTATCAAAGTTCATAGTTTCCAGAGGCATGTTGTTTAAGAAGTGGATGCCGCTCCTGCTTCCAGATACACACACACACACACACACACACACACTAGCTATTTTCACCTATACATGCACACAAATGCATACTATCTTTGTCTTTTTCTTCAATCCGTTACTAATACATACCCCTCGAACCAGGTGCGCCTGGTGGGCCAATTTGTCCTGTGAGACCTCTATCTCCTTTTTCACCTGGGGGTCCACGAGGACCTGGAAAAAATTATAATTATTGATGACAATTAATAAAAACAGAAAATTTAATTTGTTATTTTCTTGAAAGATTGGTTATACAAGGAACTCTAAAAATCTTTTATTTGTTGTATAATAGTACAGGATAAATTAGAATGACCCTTCTCAAATACAAGAGTACTCTGTTGATGAAATTTAGTCAATGATGCAAAATCACATTAAATCAGTAATTGGGGGGGTCATGTTAGATAAATTTCACTATTACATTAGATATGGACGATAAATAAGTAAAAATTTAATGACACATGAAAGATATTCTCAAGAACAACAAGAATTCATGCTTCTGGTAGACAACTTGATACCATATTGTTGGAATAGATGCTAAATTTATACTCTTCACAAAGAGTTGGAAATAAATGTGATTGGCAACAGTTGAAGAGGACTTTATGGAGAACATAGAGGTGTGAGAATAAGATCAGGTAGAATAAGAAGAAAAAATATTCTGAGGAACTAGGAGACTGGCATGTTCAAAGGTAGAAAGAAGAAGTATACTTTTAAAAGTAAAATGTTTAGTGGACCCTCTAGATTATTACAGATACGTTGTTATTGTGTTGTTAATTTCTATCAAATTGAAACAAATTCATAGCTGACTGTCCAGTGAATTTTCAGAAGCTATAAATGATACAGGATGAGATTACTCTCTCATGGAATGGCTGGTGGATGTGAACCACTTAAGTTTCAATGAGCATAGGAACTCCTTACTCACTAGGCCAACAGAATCCCAATATGGGATATTCTACCAGAGTTCTCTTAATATGATATTCATATGTAAAAGTATCTCGCACCACCGTCTGTTGTAGTATTCATTCCTCTTCAAGCTTAAGATTAAAGACTAGTCTCAATATTTTAAACTTAAGACTAGTCTTGATATTTTATAGTACCAAGTCATCAAATAAGTGTTAATAAATATTTAATAAAAATATTACCAATATATTGTATAATCAAAAGGCTAGTCCTCATGATTAAATTCTAAGAAGTGCAGATACTACCATAGAAGGTAGTAGGTACTAGGAAAACTACTTTTAGATATGACTATCACCTTAAGGGAACTCTTGTAGCACATAGTCCATTTAGAATAATTCTGTTAACCCAGAGCCTGAGCCTCTATGATGGTTTGAATCCAACAGTAGCTCAGTGAGAGGAAGATAAATAATATCTTC
Source organism: Elephantulus edwardii (assembly GCF_000299155.1). NCBI lineage: Eukaryota > Metazoa > Chordata > Mammalia > Macroscelidea > Macroscelididae > Elephantulus > Elephantulus edwardii. Next base: position 4,889,875 of record NW_006399878.1, on the reverse strand, counting down.
CAATGTGTTTATTGCCTCAAAAAAACCTGCTGCAAGGTCAGTTAGGATTTGGTCTGACTCTACAACAATGAGTGAATGAGTGATCATATCCTCTGTAAGAAGATGCTTACTATTTCATATTAAGTAAACTACAAACGCCAGCAAAATAACTGCTACTGAAGCCAGAGAAGTTTACATGAAAGAGGTTACACATTAACTAGATCTGGCATGATATAGATGAACACAGATAGTCAGATATGATATTTACAGATAAGTATATTAATGAAGATGATATTTTAGGCTAAGGAAAGGCTACAATTCAAAATGTTAAAAACCACAGAGTTTGTTAGAAGCAAAGTAAAATTAATTGAAACACTTGGTACACAAATGAAATAAGGGAGGAACGTGAAATGTACAAATTATATAAGAGGAGTTGTAGATTTTGAGTGCTACTGAGAGGCATGCGTGCCCAATGAAAACTTTAAAGAGGCTGTTTTTGCAATTCAAATGATTTCCTTTAGGAACTATTCAGTCTAGCAAATTTATACACAGGATTATAATCTAGAAAGTTAAAGTATGAAAGTGACTGGAAGACAATTGCAATAATAAGAAATAGTTTAACAATAAAAATAATAAAAAGAAATGATAATGGTATAGAGAGTATGTAATTATTATGAAACATTGAGTCAACAACCACTATAATGACCGTGTAAGCAACAGGTAGACCTTGCTCTATCCTGTGCCAATCTCATGATTTCTGCCAGGCTCAAGCCTTGTTACTATGTACATCCACCTTCTTGAAGGTCTTTCTCTCTTTTGCTGACCCTCCACCCTTCCCAGCATGATATCATTTTCCAAGGACTGGCACCTCCTGCCAACATGTCCAAAGTATATGAAAGAATATAAAATATAGAAACGGGTGGTGAGCTTGGGAGGAAGAGTACTAAAAAATATAGAGAAAAAATGCTTAAATTTATTTCTAATTTGTGCATCTGAACGAATGCCATTGCTTTTTAAAAGTATATCTTAATATGTAGAAATTGTATGTTTCATTTATTCATTCAGCATATATTTATTTGCTCATCAAATATTTTTTACAAATGGTGTCAAGTTCTGTCTACAGAGAGCTAAACAAGAGTGTAAAAAACCCAAATCACGGTGATATGGAAAGAGAAGCATAATAAACAAGAAAATGTACACATGAAAAAATATCTCACATCATTGTAGTATAAGGACGTTAAAGCTCTCATATTTCAGGTATGTTGCTAGGAGGGGCTATTCGTTGGAAAGGGACATGATGCTTGGAAGGGTGAAGAGTATGTTAAGGAGAGGAAGACTCTCAACCAGTGGATTCACACATTGGCTGCCACAATGGGCTGTGTCAGGAAGTTTGAGGATGGTGCGGAATAGGATGGGGTTTAGATCTGGTGCCCAAAGAGTCACTATGAGTCGTACCCGATAGCAACTATAAACAACAACAGGACAGAGAAAATAGAGAAGAAAAGATAGAAAGAATCATCACTTTAAAGGTGATTTTGAGTGGGACATTAGGAAACAGAGCCAGTAAGTGAAAACCTGGAAAAGCATTTCAGGAGGAAAAGAAAGCTCTAGTGTATGTTAAGGATAACCATCATTGAAACTAGTTTCTTGCTATAATTTATATTTTTCAATGACATTGTCATCTTATATGCTTTCAAGTTAGATGGAGAGACTGGCACAAGGGTTGGAAAATGAAGATAGAGAATTAGATAAGTGACAAACTTAGTAAATGGTTAGAGTTTATTCCAACATCAAAGGGGAACTTTAGAGTATTGTATTCACGGTTTTAACCTTGGTCTCTGATCCTTTTGAGTTGTTTCCTTGTGTATGGGAGGATATGGATTCTGTTTCCTTTGTCTGAAGGTAGATGTTCAATTTCTCCTGCACCACTTGTTAAAGAAGCTGCAGTTTGCCCATTTAATGGGTTTCATTTCTTTATCAAATAAATACCATTTGACCAGAAGTAGATAGGTTATTGTTTCAGTACCATTTTGTTATTATTACAGCTGAGTAGTAGGTTTTCAGATCAGGGAGTGAAATGTCCCTTCCTTCATTTTTGGTTTTCAAAAAAACTTTATTCTTTCCACTTTCTTTTCCAAATTATACTAGAAATTGCCTTTTCTGTCTCTTTCAAGAGTAAATTTATTGCCTGTTTTGGGATCATGTTGAATCTGTAGATTGTTTTTAATAGGATTGCCATTTTCACAATGTTCGGTATTTTTATCACGTTTTACATTTAGTTAGGTCTCTTATTGTTTTTTAAAGTAGTATTTTGCATTTTTCCTTGTGAATAACTTTTTGTGTCTCTATTGAGGTTTATTCTGAAAGTATTTCATCTTGGGATTGGTTGTTGTAAATGGTATTGCTTTCCTAGTTTCTTCTTCTGTGCTTTCTTTGTTACTCAAGAGAAATCTAACTAATTTTTGTATGTTGGTGTTGTAAACTGTCACTTTGATAAAGTGGCCTACTAAGTCTGACAGGTTTTTTTTGGGGGGGGTTGTTTTTGTTATTGCTGTTGTTGAGTTTTTAGGGTTTTCTACATATACATTACTATCATGTAATCTGCATATAATGATAATTCATCACCTCTTTGCCAATTTGGATGCCTCATTTCCTTCTCTTCCTTTTTTGGTGTTACGAGAACTTCCAATACAATAGTGAATAGGGGCAGTGATAGAGGACATATTTGCCTAGTCCATAAAGATCATAAGAGATAAAATGAGGACAAATTTAGAAGTCCTATCCTTGACATAAATAGACTTGTAAACATTGCACAAAATGTAAAACCAGTAGAAGTTAAAATCAAAGAATGGGAGCTTGTTAAAGTCAAATCCCTGTATGAATAAAAAACTTTCTCCAGTACAGTTAAAAGAAAGCCTATAAGCTGGGATGAAACATTTGGCAAGCATATTTCAGGAAAAAGTCTTATAATTACAGTTAAAGGACATTCAGATAACTAACAAACACATGAGAAAGCATTCAAAATCTCTAACAATAAGAGAGATGTAAATCAATACAATAATGAGATACTATCTCACTCTAACAGAAGTAGCAAAATTTAATGGAACAGCAAACAATGAATGTTGGCAAAGATGTGGAGACATTGGAACTCATATACACTGCTGGGGGAGTGGAAAATGGTGCAATGACTATGGATGTCAGCTTGATGTTTCCTCAAAAAGCTGACCTCAAAATCCCAAAGGACCCTATTCCTATATGATTTATATTCCACGACTAGGAATGTACCCCAAGGTAATCAGATCATAGAAATAAATGGAAATATGTACATCATGTTGCCAGGAGGGACGGGTCCTTGGAGAGGGACATCATGCTTGGGAGGGTTGAGGGACAACGCAGGAG
>NW_006399878.1:4883800-4886397 GCF_000299155.1 Elephantulus edwardii | reverse complement strand
AGAAAATATTTTATTTTTATGAAGCATGATGTTTCAATTTTCAATCTACTGGTTTTAAAGAAAACTATTATGTTTTAATTATCATTGTAATTTCACAGAGATCTCATTAATTCAATTTTCAGTAGGTTCCTTAAGAGGCACATTATGAGATATTGTTTACCTATTTTTCAATGTCAACTTTTGAATAATATTAGCAGTAGTTTACAATTTCCAAAAGGGTATAGCTATATTTAATTCATTTTAAAAATCTTTTTCTTAGGTTAAGATTTTCATATTAATTCCAAATATTGGACTACTTTTAAAAAAAAATGTTCACAATGGAATCCTATGCAGCACGCAGGAGCAATAACTTTGTATATTATTACCTAACTTGAGAGGGACTGGAGAGTATTATGCTGAATGAACTAACTCAGTCCCACAAGGATACATATTGTATAAAACCATTATTGCAGAAAGAGTATAAGGATCCAGGAAGAGGCTGGAAACAGAGGGATGTGGTTTGTGCAGGGGGAGGGGGATTAATCATTGTGCTGTACAATTTGATGAGTCAGAGGGTGAGGGAAATTGAAAAAAAATTGTTTGAATTTGTGTTTGAGTTTTGTAAACAAAACAGTAGAGAAAAAAACAAAGCAAAACAAAAAAAAAGCAACTAACAAAGTTTAATTTGAGGAAAGATTATTCTAAATAGTCTAAAATATTTTCCAATCCAATGCAAAATGTTCATTCTAGCTGAATTTTACAAAGGTCTTTTTTACCCAGATAGACCTAATGCAGAGCAATCATGAAGGGAGAAATGTGCTAAGTCATTTAATCAATAAATAAATAATTTTAGAAGTCATAATGCTATTGTTATTGTAGGTGTCACCAAGTTGAACATTAACTCATAGCAACCCTAGGAAAAAAACATCTGGGGCAGGCCCAGGTCTGGTCATGCTCTGTGACAATTGTGTGCAGGCTCAGCTCAGCTCTGCTTCATAGGTCGGTTCTAAGACCTGGAAAAGCAAAAAGCCCAGTGCAGCAGCGTTCTTTTTGGGACCATCGAAGAGGTGCCTGTTGGTCACCACATGGCTCTGAAAAGTCTATCCCAAGGTGCCCATAGCATCTCCTCTTACTCACTATTGGCCGAGGCAAGTCCCCTGACCCAGCCTGACATCAGGAGGAAGTTACTGCTGCTCCCTTAAGGAACCCTGGTGGTGCAGTGGTTAAAGAATTCAGCTACTAACAAAAGGGCCACCATGAATTAGAGTCAACTTGAAGTCATTTCCGAGTAGAACATAAGGATCTGGAAACCTCGGATTCCTCTGGGTGTCCCTGAGCAGATTGTGACTTAACAGCGACCCTGCTGGACAGAGTAGAACTATTCACACTGTCTCCTCGTGTGTAAGCTTTTACTGGGCCTTCTTTCCCAGGGAGCTGCTGTCTGGAGGTTCTTCTGTAACCAGTCTACCGCAAGTGACCTTCCTGGTATTTGAAATGTGCGATATGCCACTTACTGGAGTGAGATGGTACCTCATTGTGTGGTTGTATTTAGCAGTCTCTTTATACCTTGGAATTGCACTTTGAAGCTTGATCCCAGTTTGTCTCATATGAACATTATGGTTTTGGGCTTTACTCTCAGTTCTCTGATCCACCTTGAGTTGATTTTTGTATGTGAGATATGGATCCTGTTTCAGTGTTCTGCAGGTGGAAGTCCAGTTTTGCCAACACCATTTGTTGAAGAGATTATCATTTCCCCAATTGATAGCTTTGATTTTCTTGTGGAATATCAGTTGACCATGGATAGGTGGGTCTATTTCTGGGTTCTCAATTCTATTCCATTGGTCTGTGTGCCTGTCATTGTACCAGTACCAGGCTATTTTGGTTACTACTGCTGTGTAGTATGTTTTGAGGTCAGGGAGTGCTATGCCTCCAACCTCATTTTTGTTTCTCAGAAGTGTTTTTCTTATTCTGGGTTCTTTGCCTCTCCAAATAAATTTGATAATTTTCCTTTCAACCTCCTTGAAAATGAATTTGGTATCTGGATTGGGATTGCATTTAACATGTAGATTGCTTTGGAGGTTATTGTGGTTGTTATGTGCTGTCGAGTCACCTGCGACTCACAGTGACCCTATATGTACAACAGCCCTAAACCCTACTCTATCCTATGCCTGCAATATTAATAATAATAATAAATAGCAAAGAGGCATATTGCAGGTACAGAGGAAAAGCCGTTGGGAGGAGGTGCTGGGGGGACACGGAAAGCGCGCCCCTGGGCAGAGGGGAAGCATGGAAGCAGCGGCGGACCGGCGGAAGTCACCTCAGATAATAGCGAAGAGGCATATTGCAGGTACAGAGGAAAAGCCGCCGGGACGAGGTGCGAAGGAAAACATAATGTACACAGGAGTTCTACAGGACACGTCACCTTCCCTTGGAGAAAGTACAACTAAACTTAAGAGACACTGGTTAAAGAAAAAAAAATGTCAGCAGTTGATGTGTTTGGAATCACAGAAGCCAAGAAAGCTTCAGAAACAAGCTGTCAGATCATGGGTTGGACAATGGAAGATATTTTCTGAAGGGACTTGGCAGATGTGAAGGGTTATCCTGGTGGAGGGTGGAGC
>NW_006399878.1:4861528-4880694 GCF_000299155.1 Elephantulus edwardii | reverse complement strand
GGAGAAAACAGTGCAACAATGAATGAATGAAAACCCAAAATCTCTGTAAATGTTCATTAAAACTAATAAAATTTAATAATAAAAAAAGAAACAATGGTTTCATAAACTTCTTTTAACATGAGAGATTCTAGAGAGCATTATGCTATGTGAAATAACGCAGTCACATAAGGACAAATACTGCAAAGACCACTATTGTGAAAATAGGAGGTAGCTGAGTAAAGAGGGAAAGGGAAGTGAAGAAGGGGAGGCAGAACAAGGAGAATGGAGAACTAACTAGGATAGCAGAGATTAGGGGATTAGTAAGGGGGTAAAGGAATAGGAAAGAAGCAAATTGTACCTGAAAAGACATGATCATAATAGTCATAGACCAGTAGCAATTAATTGTATAAAATGTAATGTGTACGAATATATGAAACACAATGTACATGAATGAAGCAATATATATGAATGATTGCATGCAAACCAATAAAAAATGTTTCAAATAGTTAAAGAATGAATGGATGCATAAAATCAAAAACAAAGGCAAATCTTCTGCATTAAGCAGACTGGAAACTGACGGGGTTCAAATTAGAGCAATAGTAGAGAAGATGATGAGACAGGCTTTTGCTTATTTTCTGAAGTAATTGCCAGGAAAGCGGTACCAGAAGTCATATGAGTTAATTCTATATTATAGGAGAAAGAAGGATTTCAAATTGGATTGAGCAACTAGTAATGCAATTAATTGAAAATATTGTGAATGCAGAAGATTTGGGGAAATGAAAAAGGGTGATCAGGTCAAGAATCAGTATGGATTTGTAACGTTTTGGATATTTATTTGAAATCCAAATAGCATTACCTATTTGCTAAGTGAGAAGCTAATTGTTGTTGTTATGTGCCTTCCAGTGGACTGTGACTCATAGTGACCCTATGTACAACAGCCCTAAACCCTGCTCTGTCCTGTGCCAATCTCACTTTCTCTGACACCCCCACCCTGATTACCCCAGTCACCGAATCAATCCACCTCATTGAGGGTCTTCCCCTCCTGCACGGTCCCTCCATCCTCCTAAGCATGATGTTCCACTCTAAGGACTGGTTCCTCCTTGCAACATGTCCAGAGTATGTCAGAGGAAGCATCAGAATCTTTGCCTCCAAGGAGCAGCTTGGTTCAACCCTCTCCAAGATTAACCTGTGTGTTTTCTTAGCAGTCCATGGTACATTCAATACTCTTCTCCAGAACCACAGCTCAAAGGCATCAATTCTCGTTCTATCCTCCCTGGTCATTGTCCAACTTTCTGATGCATAACAAGTGATTGCAAAGACCATGGCCTCTATCAGATGCACCTTAGTCTCCAGAGTGACACCATTGCTCTTCAGTACTTCAGAGAGGTCCCTAACAGCAGACTTTTCCATTGCAATACGTCTTTTAGTTACCTGGCTGCTGGTGCCAAGAGAGCTGACTGTGGAACCAAGCAAACTAAAGCTGTGAACAATCTAAATCTCTTCACCATCCATCTTGATGCTGTCAATCGTCCCAGTACTGAGAATCTTTGTCTTTTTTACATTGAGCCTCAATCCATCTTGAAGGCTGCAGTCCTTGACCCCCTGCAGCAAGCTCCTCAGGTCCTCCTCAGTTTCAGCAAGCAGGGTTGTGTCATCTGCATAATGCAGATTGTTGATGGATCTTCCACCAATCCTGAAGCCACACTTCTCTTCGTAGAGTCCAGCCTACCAGATAATCTGTTCTGTTTATAGATTTAAAAGGTATGGAGACAGGACACATCCCTGGCATACACCCTTCCCAATTTTGAACCATGCAGTGTTTCCTTGCTCTGTTCCGACAGCTGTCTCCTGGTCAAGTGTAGGTTTCTCATTAGCACGATCAAGTGTTCTGGGATTCCCATTCTTGTCAGAGTCAGCCACAGTTTGTTATGATCCACACAGTCAAATGCCTTTGCATAATTCAATGAGAAGCTAATTAATGTATTTTAATTTTTCTTTATTATTTTCTTTAACATAATAAGCAAAGAATGTGTCTTATATGTATACTGTAAAGGAGAGCTGTAAGGCACAGTAAAGGCTCTCTGGTAGTCTTATAAGGTAAGCACTGAGCTGCTCACTGAATGATGGGTACTTAGACCTTACCATGCACTCTTTGAAGAAAGATGAGTCAGTCTCATCCTTCTTTTAAGATTTACAGCTATGGGGGAAAAAAGAAAGGGCACCACAAGTTGGAGTAAATGCAATGACTGGGATTTTATAAGGCACAATAATGACCAGAACAGACATACAATGATACAATGAAGAAATGATGTATTTCCCATCCTTTTCAGTAATACTTCGTTTTTTCAATAATACATATTACACTGATTTTTGTAATTGATTTAATTTTGTGTTCATCATTTCCTTGCATTTTAAAGCAACTGTTGTCATTACCTATGTATCCATCTGTTAATGTATATTATTTGGTTTTGTTTAACTATAAGTATTAAACATTTACTAATGCCTTCTATGTAGCTTCAACTTCTTCCTTCATTACCATTTTCTTTTGTTCATATGGCACTTCCTGAAATTTTTCAGTGTAACCAATTGTTTTTGGTAGAGTGACTCTGTGTATTCCTTCCATCTTCTTTTGATATTTCCTGGATCATTCAACATTTTTCCCATAACAATGATCAATATTGTAACATGAGGCTTGAATTTGTGTTTTAGTTTTCTCAGACCAAGAATTGTCACGAGCTCTTCCTTTTATAGTCTTCAATTCCAGTTCTGCAAAATCCATTGTAATAACTTGCTTTGTCTTCTCAAACTGCTCTTTATACAAGCTTCTGTTAAGCTCTTTACATCGGCAGCTCTTCCCTTTGTTTTGGCTTTTTGAAGCTCTGGTGTAAATTTCAGAATCTCTTCTGACGTTCATTTTTGTTTTTTTTCTTTCTCTTCTATTTTTGTAATGTTCTTTTTCCTCACTTCATGGATGATTTTCTTGATTTCATCCTACAACTCATCTGATCTTTGATGCCAAGCAATTTGGAGGACAGCTGCCTCACTGACTGACTGGAAGAGAATCATATTCCCATTCCCAAAGAGGGTGATCTGACAGAACATGGAAATTATCAAACATTACATTAATGTGACATGTAAACAAAATAATGTTGATGATCATTCAAAAACAGCTCAACTAGTACATAGACAAAGAACTGCCAGAGTTCAAGCAGGATTTAGACAAGGTCCTGGCACTGGGGATCTCATTGTTGATTGTCAGATGGAACCTGGTTGAAAGTAAAGACTATCAGGAGAATATCTATGTATGCTTTATGGACTATGCAAAGGCTTATACTGTGTATATCATAACAAATTATTGTTAACATTGTGAAGAATGGGAATCACAGAACACTTTATTGTGGTCATGTGAAAACTATACCTAGTACAAGAGGCTGTTGTGCTAACAAAGCAAGGAAATGCAACATGGTTTAAGATTAAGAAAGGTGTATGTCAGCCTTGTATCTTCTCTCTATATGTATTCAATCAGTATGATCAATAAATTATGTGAAAAGCAGAGCTCTGTAAACAAGAATTCAACATCAATAACCTGCACGGTTTGATGAAAGTGAGGAGACCTTGAAGTACTTTACAGCCTTCAATACGGAATGCATCTCAACATCAAGAAAACAAAAATCCTCAATATTAGACTCATAGGCAACAAAATGATAGATGGAGAAAAGACTAAAATGGTCAATAACATCATATTATTTGGATCCACAATCAAAACCCTGGTCCAGCAATCAAAGGACCAAGAGACATATTGCACTGGGAAAGTCTTAAATCTGGGACCTCCACAAATTATTGAAGTGCAATAATGTCAGTTTGAGGAGTAAGGTGTGCCTGATTCAGGCCATTGTCTTTTCAATCACTTGTTATGCAACTGAGAATTAGATCGTGAATAAGGATGACAGAAAAAGAATTGATGCCTTTGAGTTGTACTGAATATCCCACAGATTGCCGAAGACCAAACAAATATGTCTTAGAGAAAGTGCAGCCAGAGTGCTCCTTGGAGGCAAAGACAGCAAAGCTTCATCTTACATACTTTTAACATGCTACTAGGAGAGGCTATTCCTTGGAGAGGGAGAGCATGCCTGAAAAGATGCAGTGTGGACAAAATAGAGGAAAACACCTCAATGAGATAGATTGACACAGTTACTGCTACAATGCGTTCAAGTGTGTCAGACCTTGTGAGACTGGCACAGGGTAAGACAGGGTTCAGATTTGTTGTTCCTAGGGTCGCTATGAGTTGTAATCAATTTTATAGCACCTAACAAGAAGCACTAAAAATTAAAAAAAATTTACTACAACAATTGTATGGGGTTTTTTAAATCTTTTTTTTTCTTTTTTTTTGGTCAGCCTTTAGATTGTTAGACATTGTAATTCCCCTTTGCTCTCACTCACTCACAGTGGACCCTCTAGCGTGTTTTCTGGGACTATAAATAACATGGGAAGGGATTGCTCATTTTTCTTCATATCTTCTTGTCCTATTATTCTCTTCCCTGATTTTGAAAGTGTGTAGTCTTTCCTTGTTGTTGCTGTTATGTGTGGTAGAGTTGACCCTATGAATAGAAGGTCTGAATTCTGCACTATCCTGCACTCTCCTCACTGCCCCTGCAACACACAAGCCCATTCTGCCAGCCATTGTGTCAATCCGTTTCATTGTGAAGCTCCCTCTCTTTTACTGACCGCTGCTTTCTAAGCATGATATCCTTCTCCAAGGGCTGATTTCTTCTAAACACATATCCATAGTATGTGAAAGTATCTAACCACAAATACAAATACCTTTCCCTCTAAAGAGCTCTCTACCTGCACCTTTCTTGAGATATAATTGCTTGTTTGTTTGTTTGGCAGTCCATAGGATATCTGGCATTTTTTTACACCATAATGCAGTCCCTAGGAGTTTGGTGGAAGTGAACTTCCAGAGAGGCTCCACCTTTGAATTAGTCATACAATTTCCTACTCCACAAAAGCTCCCTTGTGGGGTCACTATGAGTCAAAACTGAGTCCTTAACTAAAGGATGTGAGATGAAATCATATTGAGTTCCTGATTTCTATTTCTCTTATTATGAATGAGAAAACAGTGAAACAATGAAAGTTATTTTAGCTGACTTGGAAGATAGAAAAACATCTAAAATAAATTATAAAGATAGCTATTAACAACATAGAGATAGACTAAAAAGTGTCTCAAAATTAGTCAGAGAAAAATGTAACAAGAAGACAAATATTTCAATTCAAATACAGTCAATAAAGAAAGTCAAATTAAGCACAGAACAAACTGAACAAAAACCAAACTACATAGTCAAAAATGAGAAATAAGCACAATTGAAAATGATGGTTAGATTGCATTCATAAAATGAAAATCAAGATAAACATTATTTATAAGAGACATAATAAGACAAAAGATACAAAGATGATGAAACGATGAGAGCATATTTATAATCTAAATAATAAATGAAACTCCTGCATAATATATACTGACTTTATATAGGGAAAGGAAACTAGAATATGTGTGTGTGTGTGTGTGTGTGTGTGTGTGTGTGTGTATAATGAATCATTAGAGTCAATTCATTTTGTTGTACTAGAAGTAACTGAGGAAGAAATATGTCTACCATTACCCATTATTTTAGAGAAATCAGAATATTTTTTTAATTAATAATGCAGTCATATGAGAAGTAAATAAGAATATGAAACATCTGAGAAACAGAATTAGCAGCAGAACTTTGTACCCCACTATCAGAGAACTTATATTCCTCTTCAGTACATACGGCATGACTTAAACAATGATCTAAGTACTCATTAGCTCTCTGCAAGATATTTCATTTGTTTTTGTCCTTCTAGTTAAATTACACCAGGCTACAATATTGTGCTACAATATCCCAACAGAAAGATTGTTTCCTCTGGGTATTTGTAAAAAATGTATTCTAACAAGTTATTTATTTTAAACCAGAAGTTTCTGAATTTCAAATTTTGGAATATATCAATATATTGTAATGTATCATTTTCTGGATAAATAAGAAGATATTTTACCTTGAATTAAAGTAATATTTCTTAATGTCTGCGAATGTTCCCAGTCTTTCAGTCTGAGATCATTAGTGATATTATTCAATAGTTTCACTTCTCCTTTTATTTCCTGTTCCAAATGCACTTGTTGTTCTTTCATAGACTTGATTTCTGCTGATGCATTGTATACACGCTGTTGTAATACTCTGATTTCCTGTGAAACATAGCAAGAATCCATAACTGTAACTGTCAAACACACAAATTTAAAAGCTGGAAGTTTCTTGTATTCTCAAAGGTAACATCTAAATACTAAAAATTACATTAAAACTTTGCAATATTTTTTTTGCAATTTATCTTAAAGTGGAATTTCTTTATTACCTAGAGTAGCAACATATTTGTGTTCTGTGAATATAATTTCTTTTTACAGTTTATACTCCTTAATCATCTTAAGGAAAGTATTGTCATAATTCTCAAAAATACTATTGGGAATAACTTAATGCTCTCATATGATACATATTTTGTATTATTTATATGTATACATGCATATAACTCAGATTAATTATCAAAGAGAAGATAATATGCTATGTATTATGGTTTTGTGTTTACAATACTAATGAAATTTTGTTATAGAGGTTTATTAAAAAAATTGATAGTATAATATTGAAATGATTTCTTCAAGGTTTACTCGAGATTTCTATTTATGTGTTTTGAACTGAGTATTTTTAATAAACTATTTTAAACAAGCCATGGTTTTTGCAATAAATTACTATGCATCAGAGAGCTGTACAAAAACTAAGAATGGTAGAATAAGGATCTATGCCTTTTAGTTCTTGTGCTGGAGAAGAGTGTTCAACACACTGTGGACTGCCAGGAAAACAAACAGGTCTGTCCTGGAGAAAATGAAACCAAGCTGCTCCTTGGAGGCAAGGATTTTGAAGCTGCATCTCACACACTTTGGGCAGGTGACCACGAGAGACCATCCTTAGTTAAGGACATCATGCTTGGATGAGTGGATGGACAGGGTAGAAGATTCAGGATGAGATGGACTGACTCAGTAACTGGAGAAATGGAATTAGATCTGTCAGAGACAGTGAGATTGGTTCAGGAGAGAGCAGGCTTCAGAGCTACTGTACACAGGGTTTCTATGAGTCTCAGGTGACTTGATAGCACATAACAACAACAATACATTTTAAACAACACGTCAGTGAACACAATTGCACATTTTCCTACACATTTGTTCAAGTGCTTTTACAAATAGTTTTCTGGAAGAGATCAAAGGGACTATCTATACAACTTTTTTTTCAATGGTACTGCATGGCCCTCCAAATGTGTAGACCTATTTATTTTTTTTTCAAATTTCACTGTGTAAGAGTGACTATTCACTCAAATACTGGCCATCAGTATTGTATAATAATATATTTAAAGTACAGCATTGCATTTGTTGCTTTGGTTTGGGGTTGTTTTTTTTTCCAAATTGTACTGATATGTCTTTGTTTGTTAGCTTTCCTGACAGATCTTTTGCTTGCCTTTCTTTTAGGAATGTTGGTTTTTCTCCTTTATAGACCCTGAACTTTTTGGTTCCTATGGCTTTATTTTCTGTCTCTCTTTTATTCGATCTCATCCTCTGGCTTTATGGCATGTTTTATTTGTAATTATTTCTGGGTTTAACTGTAGATGGATTCCTATTTCCAATTCTCAAACATAAATAAACCAGTCTTGTCTGTTTGCTCATCTGGGTGTGGAGAGAAAATATGTACTCACTTGGACAGCATTGGATAAATGAAGGTGAGAGGATCAAGCTGGTATAGGCATCAACCCTTTGGAAAAGCATAAAACTAAAACCTGACTCACTTCTTCCATGAGACTACCAGAAAGCGTCAAATTTCATTTGTTTTCTATCTCTACCTTCTCATTTACCCACCACATTGCTGTATCTCCAACTCCACCTCTTGCCATGATTTGGCATCTTTCTTACAATATATTAATACAAAAGAAGCCTGCAGACAATATGACCGATGAATACTACCCATGGACTAAATAAACTTAGATTGCTATGACATGCTACTCAAAAGACTCAAAACTCATTTCTATAAAGTGACTCATACCTGACTCTGCAGTAGGTTTTTAGTTGCTGATGTTAGGTGCCACTGAATTGAGTACAACTCATAGCAATCCTATCCTTTGCCATCTTCACACATCTTTACACATTAGAGCCCATTGTAGCAGTTCCCATTTCAATCCACTTTGTCAAGGGTCTTCCTCTCCTCGCTGACCCTCCACCCTTCCAAGCATCATGTCTCTTTCCAATAAATAACTCCTCCTGGCAACATGCCTGAAGTACATGAGGTGAAGCCTCATCATCTTTGCCTCCAGAGAGCACTCTGACTGGACCCTCTTAAAGACATATTTGTTTGTTCTTTTAGTAGTCTATGGGATGTTCAAAACTTTTCTCCAACATCACGGCTCAAAGGCATCAGTACTTCTTGTGTTGTTCTTTCACATTGTCCAGCTCTCAGATGCATAGTATGTGACTGGAAAGACCGTAGCCTGAATCAGATGCACCTTAGTCATTAAATGGATATCATTACTCCTCAATAACTTAGAGAGGTCCCTAACTGCAGTCTTCCCCAGTGCAGTACATCTCCTGATTTCCTGGCTACTGGTACCAAGTAGATCCAGATAAGATGAAGTTATTGACAGTTTCAATCTTTCTCCATCCATCATGATGTTGTTTATCCATCCAGTGGTAAGAATATATTTTTTTTACATTGAGCCACAGTCCATACTGAAGTCTGCATTCCTTGATCTTCTGCAACAAATGCTTCAAGACCTCCTCACTTTCAGCAAGCAAGGTTGTGTTGTCTGCACAACACAGTTTATTGACGAATCTCCCTTCTATCCTGATGCCACATTCCTCTTCAAAGAATCCAGCTCTCGAATAATTTGATCAACATATAGGTTGAATAGGTATGGAGAGAGTATACAATCCTGACGCACTCCATTCTTAATTTTAAACCATGTGAAGTGCAGTTCTTTTTTCCAACACCTCAGTTCAAAAACATCAATTCTTCATCTATTGTCTTTATTCATTGTGCAGCTCTCAGATGCATAGCAAGCAATCAGAAATACCATGGCCTGAATCAAAAGCACCTTAGTCCTCAAAAAGACATAATTTGCACCACAGCCTTCTGGTCTAGTTATAAGTTTCACATGAACACAATTAAGTGCTCTATAACTCTCATTCTTCTCAATATTAGCCATAACTTGTTATGATCCATACAGTTAAATGTCTTTGCATAGTCAATAAAACACAAATAGACATTCTTCTGGTATACTTTACTTCCAGCCAGGATCCACTGACATCAGCAACGATATCCCTGATGTCACGGCCTCTTCTGAATCCTGCTTGAACTTCTGCCAGTTCCCTATCTATGCACTGTTCCAGCCGTATTAAAGTGATCTCTCAGCTTCAGCAGTAAAGCAGCAATTTACTTGTGTGTGATATTAATGATACTCTGATAGTTTCCACATTCTGTTGGACCAACTTTTACTGGAAATGGGAACAAATATGGATCTTTCTAATCTGTTGGACAGACAGCGGTCTCCCAAATTTCCTGGTATAGTTTGATGAATGCATTCAAGGCTACATCTGTTACTTGAAACAAGGTTTTCAGAGAGGGTGTAAACTGTCCAGAATGAGATTACTCATCTTATGAATTTCTATACTATGCCCTATAGTTTCATACATGCTGGAACAAAGGAGAGAAAGAATACATTTGCTCCTTGTTGCCATTTTTTTCTTTTGTTGTGTGCCATCGAGTCAAACTAAGTTGTAACTGACTGTCCCATGGATTTTTAGAGGCAGTGAATCACATGGAAAGAGAGTGCCCATTTTCTCCTGCAAACCAGAAGGTGGATTTGAATGTCATGCTTCTGGGATGGTGGCATAGCTTCTTACCAATTCTCCCTTAGGACCCAGGTATCCCTATATCTCTTCACTTATTTGAAATGATTTTATATTTGGAAGAGGGAAAGTGCATTTGATTTTTTTTTAAATCCCATACAGCAATCACAAATCCACAATACACAGCTTCACCAAGGCTCTGCTACAAATAAGGAACGGGGTTTTGCCATCCTTCAGTCCTTTCTATGAAGTATTGACCTGATAAATTTCATCTAAAGCTTCCATTTGGTGCCAGGGGGGTATTTTTTTGTGTTTTGTTTTGGTTTTCTTCTAACTTAATGCTTGGTCTGCCCTTGATAAGCATTATGCTGTCATTATTTATAAGCCTTTACTTCAAACAGGATTTTACTGACTCAAGTATTCATTTCATTTATTTATTCCCGCATTAGACTAGAAATGAAGGAGATTTTGAAAAATAAAGGAGATTTTTGAGGCAATGAGGGCTAAGTCTCAATGGTTTTTAGTATGGATGCAGAAATATACATACACACGCATCCACACAGACACTGACCTGGTTTCTAGTCGCTCCATTGCTATTAACTCAGAATTTCCTCACAGCCGACCCTCCACTGAGTGTCTGAAGCTGAAATGGGAGGAGATCGTCTGCACTATTCCCTCAGAGAACAGGGGGAATTTGAACCTAGAGAGAGATGTGGTCTTGGGGTTTGTAGAAAGCACCGCCAGAGTTCTCTAGTTCCTATCTATCACCACGGTCTTTATAAAAAAATTAACTTTAGCTGTTTCACTATTTCCTTTAACTCCTTTACTAATGTTAGAACACACTCCAAAAATGTAAGTGCAATCTAATCAAACTCACAGAGGTGACCGGCCACCTGATGCCATTTATTGCCATTAGTTATCACTTCATAAACACTTAAGATTTCTTCTGCCTTCCAAATGGTTTCCAGCTTTGACTAATAACTAAAATCTGAATGTGTCTGGAACCACAGAGATCATATCACTTCTCCTTCATTTTAGACATTCTCACACTCAAATATATCCTTGTTTTTGCATCTTAATCCTCTTCTATCTCCTTGACTCACTCCTCTGCCACTGTTTCTATGTAAATGTTTCTTCACCTCTCCTCAATACAATTAGTGTCTGCTCCTTTCACATTTCTGTTCCACTTTCTCCATATTGCTCTACCATTCTGGACATTTTCTTTTGGTGAACTTCTCTAAAACTCCCACAAAACCTGCTCCTGAAACTCCAATAGTATTTGATAAATTTAAAACTCAAACAAAACAAAAAAACTCTCAAACTCAACTCCCTGACTTCAATAAACTTCAGAACTTAGAAAGAAGGTTGAGAAACACTGACAGGCTTGGGGAGCTGTGCCATATAATAAAAACAGAATGACAAGGATGATATTAGACTAAAAATCACTTGTGGGATCCCCATAGTTAAACAGAATGCTATTGCTTAGGGAACACTAGCATTGCTTAGGTATTCACATTACAATAATCATAGATGTAATATATTTTAATGTGAATATGTTCTCTTTATTTGATCCATAAGGTTCCAGTCACGTTGTTGTTGTTGTTGTTATGTGCCTTTGAATCATCTGTGATTCATAGTGACCCTATGTACAACAGCTCTGAAGCCTTCCCTGTCCTGAGTGAGTTTCACTGACTCCAACACATCAATACCCATTACCCCAGTTACCATATCAATCCATCTCATCTGGGATCTTCCTCTCCTTCACTGTCCCTCCACCCTTCCGAGCATGAAGATTTTCTCCAAAACCAGTCCCTCCTGGCCGTGTACCCAAAATATATGAAACAGAGCTTCAAAATCCTAGCCTCCAAGGAGAAATTTTGTTTCAACCTCTCCAAGACAGACCTATTTGTTTTCTTGGCAGTCCATGGTATGTTAAAGACTCTTCTCCAGAACCACAACTCAAAGGCATCAATTCTTCTTCTTCCATCCTTAGTCATTGTCCAACTCTCTGATAGATAACAAATAATTGCGAAGACCATAGCCTGAGTCAGGCACACCTTAGCCTCTAGACTGAAATGAAAACTAACAATTGTAATAATTCACCAAAAAAGGCAGAGTTTGAAACAAGCAATTTGCCTATTAGTACAATGAATTTAGATCTAAACCAGGGTTGTCCACAAGAGAATAGGCAGTAAAGCCACAAATTATATATGACTTGTTGGCTAAATTCAGTTCATAATCTGCTTTTGCGAATAAAATGTTATTAGAGCATAGATTCCTTCAATTTCTTACATATTCTCTATGGCTGTTTTAGAACTACAATAATTTATACATTATAAGGAAGCATAGTGGGTACTGTATTCCACTGTTAACCAAAAGGTTGTCACTTGAAGTTTACCAACTATACTGAAGAAAAAACATAGACTATCTCCTTCCATAACTATTTATAGCATTGGAAACGCAGGGGAAGTTGGTTATGAGTTAGAACTGATCTGATGATAGTGATTTTGTTTGTTTGTGTTTTAATTTATAATGAAATCTTGCCTATTACTGACAATAGAATATATTTTGCTCTGTTAGTGCAAAGATAAAGAGGTATCTGATTGCTCCAGACTGATTATGAAGTGCTTTTCTCATTGCTGTTTCTCCAAATGTTTAGCGAATACCATAGTTTACATGGAGGGGAAAAAGCCTATTGTGCTTTTATGCTATAATAACAGCAGGGCATTTTTTGCATTACTCATAATTTAATTATTTAACTATACCCTTTATATGTGTAAAAAAACCCCCACATATACCTTTTATAAATGGCAAATAAATTTTTAATATTTAGATTTTGTAATAATCCATGTGAATATGGTTTCTCTTATTTCATGAGGAGGGAAAAAAGTTGAATCTGTTTTAAAATGTTAATGTTTACCAGGTAACACTTGGGGTGTATAGTCTGTAGAGAGTTTTGGTGGTGCTGCCCAGGTGGGTTTGAATTTACCAACAGTTCCTCAGGAAAAAGATAGGAAATATCCTCCAGTACAATTTATAGGTACAGAAAATCTATTGGAGGGCTGCATTTGAGTTAGTTCCCACTTGACAGAACTACTCAGATAATATAAAATTTCTAATTTTGTTATAGATAGTTTTGAAAATACAATCTGATCTTAGTTATAAATTAATACACCTTAGGTCTATAGACATTGCCTAAAAAACATACTATTGTTATTAAGTGCAATCCAGTTGGAATCCTCCCGAGTGTTTTCAGAGGCCATAAATCAAACAGGAGGAGACGGCCTATCTTTCTCTCATGGAGCAACTGGTAGATTTGTAAGATGTGCCTTAAGGATGGCAGTGAAGCTTTTAACCACTATACCACCAGAGCTTTCTGGAAAAATCACAGGGTAAAGTAATTTGAACTTTGTATTAAAGTTAACAAGGACTTAGGGTAAATACCTTGATGGGGGGGAAATTGCAACATTTGCTTTCCTGGACTCTCTGAGGAGACAGATATGCTAAATGTATTCATTTCCAGCATGTGAACTTCCAGTACAAAAACCTTACCTCTTTATGTTTGACTATAGTTGCTTGAACTTTGTCATCTAGTGTTTCTATATTGAGCTGTAAATCAAGCAGTGTGGTATTCAGACTCCTTATGAATTTGGAGAATTCTTCCATTGTGTTTTCGTGGCCACGCACTGAAGTAACTAAGGCACTTAACTGGAAAAGAACGTCATTAAATCTTTGATCAGTTGTCACACTGAGATTTTGGAAATGTTCTGTGTCTATCAGGCTGGATTCCATGTCTGCAACATAGTGGACTCTCATCTCCATGGCTTTCAAACGTTCCATAATGATGTTCCGAAATCTCATTTCATCTTCACTATAATTTCCTTTTCCCGTGAGATATTGAGATATATCATTTGTATTAGCAGAAACAAAGGTGCAGTTTTTCATGTCCCACTTCTGGAGTTGAGCTGCGTTTTTAATGAAAAAATAACAGAGTTATGGCCTATACTTTTAAATACATGTATTCACCATTTACTTCCATATTATTTCTTTCCATTTCATAACATTGTGCTCCATTCCATTTCCCCATTTTCAAATTTTTAATGGTGTCTTAAATTAACGATTAACATTAAATACACAATGTGTAACCCATATTTGGCATGTTACGTAGAAGGGGGAAACAGTCTCTTCCTCCTACTATACAGTAAATCTTATTCCAACACAACTTCTTTTTCTCTCCTGAATTGCTGCTTACATGAATCTTCTGGAACATTTCACTTGGCTTGGAAAGTTAGAGAACAGTTTACAGGTTACAGATAACTTTTAATTTATCCTATGGAATTATTGTTAGGATAAAATGAGATACTGCTTAACAAGATTTCTAAAGCAAACATACAAATATTTGAGATACTATTAAAATAATTGATGCTCATGGCAAAAAGAATATTAAAGCAGAAGGAGTGTTATCCATTGCATGAATAGTGTTTTCTCATTACCTTGTCCTAGAACTGAAGCTGGCAGAGAATTGCCACTTATAGTTTACATTAAACTAACAAACCCAAGCCCACTGCCATCAAAATTATTGCAACTCATAGTGACCCTTATCATGTTTCTGAAGCTGTGAATCTTTAACAGGAAGATACTGTCCATATTTCTTCCTCAAAACAGCTTCTGACAAAACAACTACCCCAGTAAGAATAGCAAAATTTAACAGAACAGCAAACATCAAATGCAGGCGAGGTTGCGGAGAAACTGGAATCCTTATTCACTGTTGGTGTGAGTGTAAAATGGTGCAACCACTATGGAAGGCTGCACGGCGCTTTCTCAAAAAGTTGCAAACAGAAATACCATATGACCCAGAAATTCCACTACTGGGAGATTTACCCTAAAGAAACCATAACCACCACCCAAACAGATATATGCACACCCATGTTTATTGCTGCTCTTTTCTCAATAGCAGATTTGGAAACAACCCAAATGCCCATCAACAAATGAATGGATAGAGAAACTCTGGTATATTTACAGAATGGAATACTATACTGCATTGAAAAATAAGAGACTCATGAAATATTATGCTAAATGGATGACCCTGGAGGACATTATGCTGAGTGAAATATCTCAGTCACAAAAGGACAAATATTGCATAGGGAGACTGTTGTAAAACAGGACTGGCATCAGGATTGAGGAAAGACAGGGAAGAAGGGAAGAAATGATGTATACTGCATTGAAACGGATGAGGGAGAGAAACTTTTAAAGGGAATTATGATTGGGTACTATTGTCATGACAGGAGTCCAGAATGAAGGCTGCACAGAGGAGTGGAACTGGGGGGAGGGATTGCATAACAATGAAAGAGTTTTCCTTTTACTTTTTAAGGAAAAGAATGAACTGGGGATGGAAGGGATGAGCAGGGAGAAAAGTGCAACAATGAATGACTGAAACCCTAAGTCTCTGTAAACTTTCATTAAAAAAATAATAAAACAAACAAACAAACAAAAACAGCTGCTGAATTTAAACTGTTGACCTTTTAAGTTATCAATGCAACTTGCAACTCTAGGAATTTGGGCAATACATTTTTTCACTTAAATTTTTCTATGTATCGTTTACTTATTATAAAACATATATTAGATGCAGAAAAGTCTAGAAAAGAAGTTATATGTTAAAAACTGCCATTCAACTCACCGTCTTGAGGTAAATGCTATTAATATTTCGGCTGTTTGTTCCCACTGTGATATTCTTCTTATAAAAGTGATATCCAACTGTATATAAACTTTGAAACACTACTTTTTTAACTTCTTGTTATTATTGTTGTTATTGCTATTATGTGCTATTGAGTTGAGTACAACTCATAATGACTCTGTGAACAATAGACCTGAACCCTGCACTATGCTATGCCATCCTCAACACTCAAACCCATTGCTGCAGCCATTGTTTCAATTCATCTCATTGGAAGTATTCCCTTTCTCCACTGACTCTCCTTACTTCTTTTCATTAAGAAGTGCTGCCAGTTGGTCTAGTGGTGAGACTCTTTGTTTTCTTGATATTGAGCTTCAATTTATACTAAAGGCTACAGTCGTTGATCTTCTCCAGCAAGTGCTTCAGGTCCTCCTCAGCTTTGGCAAGCAGGGTTTTATTATCTGCATACCATAGTTTGTTGATGAGTCTTTCTCCAATCCGGCTGCTACATTCCTCCTCATAAAGCCCAACCTCCCAAATGATCTGTTCTGCACATAGATTGAAAAGATATGGAGACAGAACACATATCTTATGCACACATTTCCTAATTTTGAACCTAGTCGTGTTTCTTTACTCTGTTCTGGAAAGTGTTTCCTTACTCAAGAATAGATATCATAATAATGACATGATTGTTGCTGTTGTTGTTATGTGCCATCGAGTTGCTCGTGACACATATGTACAACAGCCCTACATCCTGCTCTATACTATGTCAATCTTATCGTCTTTGACACACCTACCCACATTATCTCAGTCACTGGATCAATCTATCTCATCCAGAGTATTATTCTCTTGTGCTGTCCCTCCACTCTCCTAAGCATGATGTTCCCCTCCAAGGACTGGCCCCTCTTTGCAATATATCCAAAGTATGTCAGATGAAGGAACAGCTGGGTTTCACCCTTTCTAGGATGAACCTATTTGTTCTTCTAGATGTCTATGGTATATTCAAGAATTTTCTAAAGCATCACAGCTCAAAGGCATCAATTCTCCTACTATCATCCCTAGTCATTGTCCAGCCCTCTGATGAATAGCAAGTAATGGCAAAGACCATGGCCGAAAGCAGGCACACCTTAGTTCCCAGACTGACACCATTGCTTTTCAGTACTTTGAAGAGGTCTCTGACAGCAGACTTTCACAATGCAATTTGTCTTTTAATTTTCTGGCTGATGGTCCCAAAAGTATTCAATATAGAGCCAAGCAAAGTGAAGCTGCTAACAATCTCAATCTCTTCATCATCTATCATAATGCCCAGTGGTGAGAATCTTTGTTTTCTTGATGTTGAGCTTCAATCCATATTGAAGGCTATAGTCCTTGATCTGCTGCAGTCTGCACATTGGGTGTTCCTCATTTTTAGCAAGTAGGGTAGTGTCATCTGCATAACACAGATTCCTGATAAATCTTCCTCAAATTTTGATGCCACATTTCTCTTCATATAGCCCTGCCTCCTGGGGAATCTGTTCTGCATATATATTGAAAAGTACGGAGATAGGACACATCTCTAGTGTAGCCAAAGCAAAGGGATGAAATAAAGATATTAAGGTGCTGAACAGAAAATTTCAAATGGGAGCACAGGAAGACAAGGTAAAGTATTACATTGAAATGTGAAAAAAGCTGGAGTCAGAAAATCTAAGGGACCAAGCTTGCTCAGTATTTCATAAGCCCAAGGAGATGAAGAACAAATTCAACCCTAGAGTTGCAATAGTTAAGAATGCTTTGGGTAGAATATTATATAATCCAGGAAGCATTACTAGAAGATGGAAAGAGAATACAAGGTCATTGCATCAAAAGGAATTGGCAGACACAGAGAAATTCATGAAATATATGAGCAAGAGCCTATGGTGATAAAGGAAGAAGTTCAAGCTGCTTTGAAAGAATTGGCAAAAGATAAGGCCCCAGGAATTGATGGCATACCAATTGACATATTTAAACAAACAGATGCTTCCCTAGATGTGCTCATTAAGTTTTGTCAAGAAATCTGGAGGACAACCACCTGGCCAGCTGACTGGAAGAGACATATATTTGTTCCCATTCCAAAGAAAGGTTACCTGAGAGAGTGTGGAAATTACAGAACAACATCATTAATATCACATGTATTCAAGATACTGCTGAAAATTATCCGAAAACGACTGGAACAGCACGTCGACGGAGAACTGCCAGAGGGCAGGGTAGATTTAGAAGAAATTGTGGTACTAGGGATGTTGTAGCCAATAGTAGATGGATCGTGACTGAAAGCAGAGTCTGGAGGAATGCCTATCTGTGTTTCATTGACTGTGCAAAGGCATTTGACTGTGTGGATTACAACAAACTATGGCTGACTCTGAGAAGAATGGGAATCACAGAACACTTGATTTTGCTTATATAAAACCTATACTTGGACCAGGAGGTAGTCATCAGAACAGAACAAGGAAACACTGCATGGTTCAATGCTATGATAGCTGGAGAAAAGATTGAAATTGTCAATGATTTCTTCTTACTTAGATCCATAATCAATACCCTGGGCACCAACATTTAAGAAATCAAAAGATGTATTGTATTGGTAAAGCCTGCTATTAGGGACATCTCCAGAGTACTGAGGAGCAAGAATGTCTGTTTGAAGAGTATGGGGTGCCTGATTCAGTCCATGATCTTTTCAATCATTTGTGAGAGCTGGACAACAAATAAGGATGACAGAAGAAAATTTGATGCCTTTGAAGTGTGGTTTTAAAGAAGAGTACTGAGTATTCTATGGACTGCCAAAGAACAATCAGATATGTCTTAGAGAAGGTGCAGCCAGAGTGCTGCTTGAAGGCAAGAATAGTGGAGCTTCATCTCTTGTACCTGGAACTTCATCTTGCTGGAAGGAGCTGTTCTTTGGAAAGGTACACCATGCTAGGAAAGATGGAAGGTCAGTAAAAGAAAGGAAGACTTTCAATGAGATGAATTGACACAGTAACTGCAACAATGGGCTTAAGCATGTTAAAGATGGTGAAAATAGTGCAGGAGAGTACAAGGGATCAGACCTATTGTCCATAGGGTTGTTATGAGTCGTATTTAACTTGCTCATCATAACTGGTCAACTCTGACTTATGGCAAACCCCTTTTTATCAGTGTTGAATTGAATTTTACTTCTCAGCAGCTGAATTTTTTCTGAGGTAGCCATATCTTTCTTTCTAGATGTCTCTGTAGAAGTGGACTTGTTTGTTTTTTCATTAACAGTTAAGCATTATTATTAGCAGTCTGTACCACCCAGGGATGCTATGTTTTCTTAATTAAAAAATTTGCAGTGTTTAGAAGGGAGCTCTGGTAACCTCGTTGTAAGGAGCTGTACTGATAACCAAAAGTTTAGCTCGAATTCACTAACAGCTCTGCAGTAGAAAGATAGGCAATCTCCATGTGATTAGCATCATTGCCAGCCCACTAGATGGATGGTCAGTGGTGAGCCACTTCCAGCTTAATGGCAATAAGTGAGTTGTATCAATAAGCAGATTCAAGGAAACAAAAGTGTGTCAGTCAGCTTCCATAAAGATTTACAGCCTG
>NW_006399878.1:4859004-4860513 GCF_000299155.1 Elephantulus edwardii | reverse complement strand
AGAGAAGCTGTGGTATATGCACACAATGGAATACTATGCTGCATTGAAAAACAAGGAACTCATGCAATATTATTCAAAATGGATGACCCTGGAGGACATTATGCTGAGTGAAATATTTCTGTCACAAAAGGACAGATACTATATGGTGGCACTGTTATAGAATGGAACTGACATCAGGGTTAGGGTAAGAAGGAGAAATACTGGATGAATTATGTATACTGCATTGAAATGGATGAGGGAGAGAAAAGTTTAAAAGCAATATATTTTAGGGCATTATGATTATCATAAGAGTTCAGAATGAAGGTTGCAGAATGGAGTATACTCGGGGTGGGGGTAGGGAGGTGGGGGAGCATTGCACACCGATGAAATAGTTTTACTTTTCAAAGAGAAGAGAGAACTGGGGTTGGGGGAGGGGTGGGCAGGGAGAAAATTGCAACAATGAATGAATGAATGTAAATGTTTATTGGAATTAATTTAAAAAAAAATATTTACAGCCTTAGAAACCCTGTGGAGGGAATTGAACTCTATCCTATAAAGTTGATGTGAGTTGGAATCCACAGCAATGTTTTGAAGGTTTGTTTTTTGTTTTATCTAATTTATCAGTCGATAGAACACACAAGTTCATTTTGTGACTGCATCTCATCACATTTATTAAATTCACTCTGAAAAACATGTCGTGGGATGGAAGCATCAGTTCCATGATTTATTTGTTTAGTGCTGACTGCGTATAAGATATTTTTTTGGAATCGTGGGACTTCAAAACTGACTGAAAATGGATTTTATAACTTTAACAATCAGAAGCCCAACCTAAAAACTTTAAGAAAATAATTACAAAACTGTTCCATAAAATGTCTGTTAATGATGATTATTGCTTTTTCAGGCAACAACTAAGAACACAGGCTCTGGAGTGAAACTATTTTCTAGGTTAGCAGTTTTGGTCCTATTTTTGACAAACTATGATCTCTGGGCAATTTAAACTCTATATGTTTTTTTTTCTTACTATCTATATAAGTACCAGTAGCATTAAGACACAATGCTACAATTCCAAAGGCACATGGTTTAAATCCACCAGCTTCTCTGTGGGAGAAGGATGAACCATCTCCTCCAGTGTGATTTGCTGCCACTCAAAACTCCCAACTACAGTCAGTTATGACTTGATGACACATAACAACAACAACAACAACAACAGTTAACATTTAAAAAAGCTCATTTTTGTTAAGGAAGCTTTGGTGGCATAGTCCGTAGAGAACTGTATTGCTAATCTAAAAGCTGTGCATCTCTGGGTGAGAATCCTACTGCCCTTTCCTGTAGAAATATGCACAGTCTCCTCTCATGTAATTTACTGTCTTGGAAACTCAATGGAGAGTCAGCTATACATCAGAACCAATTCAGCAATAATGAGTGAACTTATTTAGTTTATACGTTCTTTGACACTTCTCGACTCATAATTAAAATTTAACAAGCTTTAGCTTTTATTGTTATTGATGTTTTGGGTGGAATATAGTATGA
>NW_006399878.1:4837960-4857881 GCF_000299155.1 Elephantulus edwardii | reverse complement strand
AGAGTAGTGAGAGAAGATCTTCACCCTGAAACCCACAGCGTCCCTTTTCAGCAGGAAGTAGCTAAGAGAATACGCCATCCCCTTTTCTTTATGAATCAGGGTGAAGTCTCTCTCAGGGAGGAGTGATAGGGAATGGCAAAGGAGACACCGATTTAAGCATCTTTAAGCTACATAAAACAATTATGTGGGGGGGAAAAACCTAATTCAAGGATATGAACCTTGATAGAGATTAAAAGTCTGACCTCTAAGCAGCCCAAATGTATGCTCTGCAGCTCTAGTGACACAGTGAACAGATGACCAAAGGCAGGTGATTGGAATCTACTACGCACTCAGGGGCAAAAAAATCAAGACAGTCGGCTTCAGTTGAAGTTTACAGCCTTGGAAACTTATGGGGAGAGTTCTGTTTAGAGAACTGCCATGAGTTGAAATTGACTCCACCACAATGGGATTTTTAAATATTAACTGTTCTGGGCTAATAGTTTCTGTGCTTTATTTTCCTATTCATATTAGTCTAACCACTAACTCACACAATTTTCACTTCATTGGTAAAATTAATCATCTTTTCTATGAGGACAGCAAATATTTTTCACAGCATAGCAAAAGAGAAGTTAGGTTGTTGAAAAGTCATGTAATCAAGGACCTTTAGCACCATGTCCAATATGACTTGATGGCAAAGGATACATTTTGCTTATGGGTTTATAAACACAGCATTGCTTGCTTCCTCAGACCCTGAGTGAAAAGAAATTAAACTCTCCCTTTCTTTAAAGCTATTTAATTCTTTATCATAAGGAAGGTGAGAAAAATAAGAGATCATATTTTGATCCATCCATTTCTTTCATTACTATAGGAGAAATTGATTTAGTGAGGTTTTTTTTTTATTTCCAAATAACCAGTTTTGAAGGACTGTGCAAAAACATCAAAAGGGGGCTAATTTGTATTCACCTCTTTAATATCTATTCTTTCATGCTGACAGTATTTTGTCCTAAAATTTTTTATATTGTTTTGAGCTGAAGCATCTTCAATATTTCAGTAACAATTTATATATATATATATATATATATATATATGTTTTACTGTGAAAGACATCAAGTAGTTAGTTGTTTTAAGAAAAGAAAGGATATGGAATACACTTTGTAATTAAGACAATACATTGCAATATACAAGGAACTTAAATTTGAACAGTTTTTCTGTACATTTTATTTCATATAAAAATTTGAATTTCTATCATTTGAAGACACATTTTATCTACCTTTATAAATAGTTTTATATCAAATGGAGAGATGTATTACATTTTAACCATGGAAAAATATTACAAGTTATAACTTATTAAGATGAAAATAGTAAGTCAAGTGCTTATCATTCATTCATTTAGAATACACGTGATTTCAGTACTACTGGTGAATTTGTGTGATTGTGTGTGAATTTAAACGATTAAAAAAATTTTAGCTTCTCAAAACATACTATCTTTTTGTAGAGTCTCAGTGGAGTAATGCATAT
This sequence comes from Elephantulus edwardii, assembly GCF_000299155.1. Lineage (NCBI taxonomy): Eukaryota > Metazoa > Chordata > Mammalia > Macroscelidea > Macroscelididae > Elephantulus > Elephantulus edwardii. Next base: position 4,856,384 of record NW_006399878.1, on the reverse strand, counting down.
CCTGTTGGGTTTTTACTAAAAGTTCAACAATTTGAATCCACCACGATCAGCCACTCCACTGAAGAAAGATAGACAACTTTCACCCATAAAGATATACGGCCTTAGAAATGCAATAGAAGGTCAGTATGACTCAGGCTACCTGTGAGGGCCATAGTTTAGGTTTTCTATAGTTGTTGGAAACAAAATTATTTCAAATGAATCACTCTCAATATTAGTATAAGTGTATTGACTTGGTAGTCTTTTTAATAGCCCAAGGATTTTTAATTTACTTAAAAGTCTCAATTATTTTTTGAGGATAAATAATAATGATAGATATATTAGAAAGTCACATCCCCAAATGAACAGACCAGCAGCTCTTCGGAAGTAAAATGGACAGTCTCCTCTCCTGTGATGTACAGCCTGAGAAAACCAATGAAGGGTTAACTACAAGCCAGTACCAACTCAACAGCAATGAATTTAAGCTTTTATTTTTATTAGAAGTTATTCTATCTGAGGCTGAGGTTGGTTCTGCTTGGATGGTGTGGTTGTTAAATGCCATCAAGTCTGAACCTACTCATAGATTTTCAGAGACCATTAATTGAACAGAAAGTGGTTGCTCATCTTTCTTCTGCGGAGCAGCTGTTGGATTTGAACCACATGCCTTCAGGTTGGCAGTGCAGCTCCTTACCTCTAAGCCACCAGAGCTTCATAATGACTGACAAATGTAGAACCAATAATTCTCAACAAGAAAATGCCTTTCAAAGTATAATATATTTAACCCATTATAAATGAATAATTTAATATCAGACATAGTAGTTGGTTTTGAATTGGCTTTTTTGGTTTTTGCTGTTTGTTTTTTTTTTTAAACTTTTTTTAATTTAGGTTTTGCTTTTGTTATTTTTAAGTGGTCAATAATAGGCATTTATCTTTACATATTTTTCCTTTCCTAGACAAAATTATAACAACTATGTTTTCAGGTAGTATTTTTTTAATTGGCTGATTACATTTTAGTTTTAAAAAAAAAGTCTTCACACCTCTGAAGAAATCTTCAAATTTGTCCCTAGTTTAAACTAGACTCTCCAAAGAGCCATCAAACTGAACCTAAGTAAAATGTTCCATTTCTTTTATATATTTGGAAATGTTAATATAAGTTATCCAGATTATGTCTTCAATCATTTCTAGAACACTTACTATGAACTTGATGACCCACTGCTAAGAGTAAATAGGACTTTAGGGGATATTTTTTGCTGTTAAATTGTCTAATTCCTTACAGTTAACTTTAAGTATATTTTTAGCTTACTATTTTGAGTTAATTACATTCATTAGTTGTTAATTATATTGTGATTATCAAATCTCTTATAGTAAAATGAGAAGCAAAATGAAAATAGAATTAAGGAGGAAACAACAAAGAGAGTCATGGGAAAAACCAAAGAAGTATCAGCGTTTTTGTGTGCTGTGGAGTCAGAACTGACCCAGAGTTACCCTCCAGCATGTTTCCAGAGACGGTTAATCACACCGGAGGAGATTACACATCCTTCTCACAGGAAGCAGCTGGTAGATTCAAACCACACACCTACATGATTGCAGCATAGCTTCTTACTACTAGGCCACTACAGCTCCCTCAAGTATCACTGCTCTTGTATACTAGTTAGTAATAGTTGACCTCCAGTGGGTTTTCAGAGCCTGTGTAACCACACAGGAGGAGATTACCCATCATTCTCCTGCAGAGAAGATGGTGGATTTGGGATTGTAGAGCAGCACCTTACCACTAGAATATCAGAAGTCCCTCAAGTATCACGACTGATATAATTATCCATTAAAATAGACATTTATGGGAGTCCTAGTGGCCTAGACCATACGTCATTTATTGTGCTAGTAACCCAAAGACCACACCTCTCAGGAAGTTTGACACCACCAGCTACTCCTTGGAAGAAAGATGGACAATGTCATCCCATATTATTCACAGACTCAAAAATGCACTGGGAGCCCAGGTATGCGTCAGTTCTGACTCAATGGTAGTAAATGACATTGAGCTACATTAATGAAAAAAAAATCATTATTATCTACAAATTGTGTTGTCTCAATTTGTTTTTGCAGTGACGTGAATTTTAACACTTCTGTCAAGAACTCAACAGCACTTAATAACAACAACAACAATCAAGGAGCAAGAATCTACTGAAATCCCAAGGCACATGGTTCAAGGCCACCAACTACTTTGTGGGAGAAGAATGAGCAATCTCATCACTTAACTGCCTCTGAGAAATCCACTGGTGGTCTGCTATGGGTCTGTTCCAACTTTATAGTTTACAACAAAAATATATATTTTCAGATGAGGAAAATTATGATTTTTATTAAGGATGTAGAAACTCAAATGTTAAATTTCAACAATAATAACAATCACTTCAGTGTTTTAAAACCACACTGATGACTAAAAGTAAAACCTTTCTTTGTTATGTGTCTTTAGTAACAGGAATATAATAATTTGGTAAAAGATTAAATTCACAATTAATAAAGATGTCTTGAATGATAATACAAAATTAAGATAATTACTTGTTATCAAGTCTTATTAATTAAAAAAGAGTAATTGACAATATTTCCTCGTACAGTTCTTCTTCAAATAGTTATGTAGTAATAATTTAAGATTTGACAACATTATAATATTAAATAGAAAAAGCAGTTGAATTGGTATCAAACATAGATGTTTAAGGATTTAGTTTTGATAGATATTTTAATTAAGCTATTTTACTTCTAAGATAAGCTAAATCATATGTGTATACTAGAACTTGTCCCACTTTTATGTCTTTGCATACTACAGAGATAAATGTATGTATATTCATCTATACACAACACCTGCCTAATGCCAATACAGTTTCTTTCATATTTTTAGCGCTAGAAAAAAAAAGATGTTTGGATATATCTTGCTTGTTGAAAAATCTAACTTTTTAACTTGGTAAATTTTCAGAAATTTTTTATTTAATAAATTTGAGAAACATGTTTTTCTGCATCAAGTTTTCCTTATGAATCTACCGTATGCAAAAGAGAGCCTAAAGTTTACGTCTGCAGTAAATTATTAAAAGTGAGTTGCTAAGTTTAAGAATATTGTACCTGCCACTATTCCGATGACAGGAATGAGAAGCATAAACACAAGGAGATAAAGAACAATCAGTGCAGCTTTGAAAGACTTCATTTTCTCTTGAAGAGCAGGACCATTTTTAGGATCTGAAAACAAAAGTCCAACTTATTGTTAGAAAATGTTAATTTTTGTAGTAGGGTAAATAATTGCATTGCTAACCTAGAATCAAGTGATTCAAATCCACTAGCTGTCCCTCGGGAGGAAAATGGACAATCTCCTCTTGTGTGGTTTACGGTCTCTAAAAACACATGAGAGGGTCAACTATGAGTCAATTTCTACTTGATGACACAAAATAAGAAGTACCGTGTTGTTGTTATGTGCTGTCGAGTCATTTGCGACTCACAGCTCTAAACTATGCTCTGTCCTGTGCCAATCTCATTGTCTCCAACACACTCATCCCAATTGCCCCAGTTACCGAATAAATCCACCTCATAGAGGGTCTTCCCCTCCTGAGCCCGCCCTCCACCCTCCCAAGCATGATGTCCTTCTCCAAGGACCTGTCCCTCCTTATAACATGGCCAAAGTATGTCAGATGAAGCCCCAGAATCCTTGCCTCCAAGGAGTAGCCTTGTTTAACCCTCTTCAGGTTGAATCTGTTTGTTTTCTTAGCAGTCTATGGTACCCTCAACACTCTTCTCCAACACCAAAGCTCAAAAGCATCAATTCTCCTTCTATCCTCCCTGGTCATTGTCCAACTCTCTGATGCATAGAACTACAGTAGAACAACTTAAAATTCAAAGTGAAATTTATTTTTTTTAGTGAAATTTATTTTCAGAGTCAGAACTAACTCATAGCTGACCATCCAGCAGGTTTTTAAAGGCTATAAATTGCTTAAAAAAGATTTCTGATTATTCACAATAGCAAAGTGATGGAAGCAACCCATGTGCCATCAGCAAATGAATGGATAGAAAACCTATAGTATATTCACACAAAAACAAGGAACTCATTAAATATTACACAACATGGGTGACTCTGGAGGACATTATGTTGAGTAAAATACCTCAGTCACAAAAGGACAGTTTACATAACTCCACTGTTATAAAACAGGACTGACATGGGGATAGGTGAACACAGAAAAGAAGGGATAAATAATGAACACTACATTAGAACTGATGAAGGAAAGATGTATTTAAAGAGAATATATGATTAGATATTATTTGTATGACAAGAGTCCAGAGTAAAAAGTGCATAGCAAAGTGGACTAAGGGGAGGGGGAGAGAAATGTACTATAATGAACAATTTTTTTAAAAAGCAAACTATGGGGGGTAGGGAGGGAAATGTGCAACAATGAATAAATGAAAATACAACTTTTCTGTAAACTTTTGTTAAAATCACATATTAAATAGAGATTATTCATCTTTCTTCTGTGAAGCAGCTGGTAGATTTGAACAGAATACTTTTGTGTTGTCAGTACATCTCCTAACTAACTAGGCCACCAGAACTCCCTAATTTAAGATAAATTTGTTGTCATTGTGTATCATCAAGTTTGAATCCATCTATAGTAGACTCTCCAGTGGGTGTTCATAGACAGCAAATCGCAACAGAGGAGATTGCCCATCTTTCTGCCACAGAACAGCTAATGGATTCAAACCACTTAACTTTGCATTAGCAAGGAGAGATTGTTGTTGTTGCTGTTAGGTGCCACTGAGTCGCAGATGACTCATAGTGACCTTATGAATAGAAGATCTGAACACTTGTATAACTGTCATCATTTTTCCAAGTTCATAGAGTTTCCAGAAGCAAGCTATTTTGGAAGTGGATGCCATTCCTGTTTCTAAATTTGTTTAATCGGGATGCTCCACCAAATACTGTCCACCATAGGTAACCATTATCACACTTGACACATCAGTGTCACAGTATTTTGCATCACAGCAATCACGAGTTACCTCTATACAACAAATGGACAGTGCTATACCACTTAGAAGAATGTTTGCCCCCAAAAAATTACAACCAGACTTGAGTGTCACAGATTAAAATTACCTACCTTTGTCTTAGTAGCATAATTTTTGGCTAAGATAAAACCTTCAAGTAATGTGCTAACTGAATTTTGTAAAAATTCCCATTTTAACGAAACTTTGGGATGGATACCTGAAGTCCATCTTCTACATATTTCAGGATGTATTCATAGCAATAAACTTTCAGTATGATATATATCTGTACAAAAGTGGTTATATTATGAATGGGATACTAAATTGTGGCAGAAATAGATCAGTATAGACTATTAACTTAGTTCCTAAGGAAGACCTTTCTATAACCAGATGAGTAAAACATCGATTCAAAAAATCGTTTCTTGTAGTTTTTGTTTTTCTTGTCCAATTAAAAAGAACGAAAAAAAAAAAAAAAGCAAAATTTTATTTCAGGTTACAAATTCCGGAATAAAAATATAGATACTGTTCATTAATGTTGTACGAGGGACTAAAAGGCAATAAAAAGATAAAGAGTAGAAGTGGCAGAGGATAAGAGGGTGGTGAAAAAGGAGAAAAGTAAACAGACAAAAAAAAATAGAAAAGTAAAAGAACACACTATAAGAAAAATAGAATTTTTTAAAAAAATAACGGCCAAACTTTTGGTTGCCCTTTCTCTGTCCTCAGTGCCTCTGTTCTACCTTCTCAATCTCATTTTATCAGGGACCTCTCTAAAGTACTCATGAGCAACGGTGTCTCTCTGGAGACTAAGGTGTGCCTGATACAGGCCCTGGTCTTTGCAATCACCTGTTATGCATCAGAGAGCTGGACAATGACTAGGGAAGACAAAAGGAGAATTGACACCTTTGAGCTGTGGTGCTGGAGAAGAGTATTGAATGTACCATGGACTGCCAAGAAAACAAACAGATTCATCCTTGAGAGGGTTAAACTAGGCTACTACTTGGAGGCAAGGATTCTGGGGCTTCATCTGACGTACTTTGGACATGTTGTAAGAAGAGAGATATTTTTGGAAAGGAACATCATGCTGGGTAGAGTAGAGGGACGGCGCAGGAGGGGAAGACCCTCTATGAGGTGGACTGATTCAGTGACTGGGGTAATCGGGATGGGTGTGTCAGAGGTAGTGCGATTGGCACAGGATAGAGCAGGGTTTAGGGCTGTTGTACATGGGGTCGCTATGAGTCGCAAACGACTCGACGGCACATAACAACAACAACAACAACAAAAGAGTATCTGTTTTAGATGCTTTATAACCACAGATTTTTGGCCAGCAGCACAGAACAACTCCTTACCATTAGGCCACCAATGTCCCCCACTTCGCTTATTGGTATAGAGGTCCACTTTGCTTTAGAATGACCTCCATCCTGGTTTACCTTGGTAACAGCTTACTCGTGATCTTTTAAAGTTGCATATGCTGCTTTCTCTCACTGAAATGTCACAGAAACTCCTTTCCCATCTATTACTGTGGCAAACAGTATTTGTTCTTCATGACTTTGTGGCTTTGTTTATAAAAATCCTTTGTCCTGCCTTCCTAAACAAGCATGTCCAACTACAGCCGAGCAATGATTCTATTGATTTCCTGCTATAACCTACACAAACATGTGTTTCAATAACTATCAACGGTACTTTTCAAATATTATCTGAATAGGACCATAGCCATATCTATGACCTAGTATTGAGGCTGGGGACTCAAAAATATTAATCGTTTCCAAGCAATTTAATCCAATACAATGTGTTTTTACTTAGACTTAGCCTTATTTCCTATTCTGCCTCAAAAGAGTAGTAGATATATTTATCAGATAACTATTACTTTTAAATCCATACACATTAAACTAGGAGACATTGATGGCCTAGTGGTAAGGACTATAGTGCTGCCTACCCAAAGTTTTTTGCTGTTGTGTTGTTAAGTGCCATTGAGTTGGAACTGACTCATAGTTGACCCTCCCGTAAGTTTTCAGAAGCAATAAATGTTATAGGAGGAGACTGCCCATTTTTCTTCCCCCGAGTAGCTGATAAATTTAAACCATTTGCCTTTGCATCTTTCCACTAAGCCGCCAAACCCAGAGCCCCTTAACTCGAAGGTGGAAGGTTTGAACCCATCAGCTGTTCATGCTGGAGAAAAATGAGATATTTCCTCTTGTGTGGTTACAGCCTCCGAAAATATGCTGAAAGGTCAGACATAAGTAATTTATGAGTCAATGGCACATGACAAAAATGATCTATTAAATCTAAGTCTGAAGATTGTAATGTTGCCTGCTGTCAATAACTAAGAATAATCCCCTTGGACACCACACACTCTTTTCTACTTACTCTGAGAAATTAATGTTGTCATGGAGCGAGCATCAAATTTCACAGAATCTGAGCCACTATCAGCTTCTTCTTGTCGATTGGTTAACTGATCCCACATGTCCATATTTCTATCAAACAAATGAGGAAAAGACATATTTAAGATGTAGTTTTAAAAAGATTGTTGTTAGATGTCATTGCTGTATTGTTTATAGGGTTTTCAGAGACATGATACTTAAGAACTGAATGGCCAATCTTGTGTCCTACACAGTCTTAATCTAGGAGAGCTACTAAAGCTTGTCCACTATGGATGTCCTTTCTTCCATTTGACACTTTGGTGGCACAACTTTCAACATCACAACAACCACAAGCCATCTCAGCACAGAAACCTGACAGACAAGTCCTGTAGTTTGAAAAGGGTAAGCCTAATGAATTAGTGAAAAGAATATAACTAGTATATGTAAGACCTTTTGGTAATGAAATATTTTAGAACTTAGATGCTGACTGAATAGTCAGAGCTCACAACATTCCCATAGGATAAAAAAATGAGGTAATGTGTTGTTATCGTTGTTGCTGTTTTTTATGTTATTGTGTATCAAATCTATGACTCATAGCACCTTATGAACCTTATGACTCATAGAACCTTATGACTGTAGAGTTAGAACAGACTCAATTGACCCTCTGGCAGGTTTTCAGAGCAATTATTCACATGGGAATAGAGTCCTTCTTCCACAGAGCAGCTGGGGGCCTTGAAACACAGGCCTTTGGGATTGCAGTGCAGCTTCTTGCCACTAAACCACAAGAGTTCCTTTCATAAAGATTACAGCCTTAAATACTCTTTGGGCAGTACTATTTCTGTTATAGGATCACTGTGAGTCAGTAATTCATAAGGTCATAGATCTGATACAGAATAACATAAAAAAAGCAACAATCTATATGTAAAAATATGTTAAATTTAGTCTTAGCATTCTCATTTTAACGTTGAAAGTATGTTTCCTTAGAACTTACTTAGATATCTTTCTAAGTATAAATGTGTATTTGTGTGTTTATAGTTGTGTGTTTTTTCACTGGAAGAAGGGAGAGGTCATCTTCCCTTTTTTAGCTAAAAATATTTTTTAAAGTAAGGAAACAGCTTAGCTGGAAAAAAATTAGAATAGAGATATAATATTTGGTAGAACAAATATTTCCTGTGGTCTTTCATCAAGGTTTCTGGGTTGAATTGTTAAAACACAGCTTTATCAGACAGTTTTTAGATAAACTAAACTTTAGTTACTGGAATAGGAAACAAAGGGTCAATCTCATTTTTTTTCTCTCTTCCCTTTCTCTGTTTTCTCTCCTATTTACTTACTGATTTTCAGAGTCTCTCACCTAATACATTGGCAGTATGACAAACAGCTATTTTAAAGCATTATGTGTACATTATACCAAGGAGTCCTTGGGGTTCAATGTATCACAGGTTGAGCTACTAATTGAAATATTAGTCATTAGAATCTACCAGATGTTCTTTTCTATAAAGATGGGTGACAGCCTTCTCCTAAAAGGAGTTATAGTTTTGCCAAAGAAAGAGATACTTGATAAAGTAAAAGATCAGCAAATATCTTTCTCTAGCTACTAGTTTCTTCTGGTAACATGACCAAAATAAATTAAATCGTTGAGAAATTCTTTTTTTCCCCCTTTATCAAGATGTTGCTTATGGGTTCAAATTGTCAAGATTTTTGTTTTCCTCATGTTGAGGTATAATTTATTCTCTGAAGCCTGAGGTTTTGAACTTCATCAGGCTGTACTTCAAGTCTACTTTTTTTTTGCAACCATGGTGCATCACTGTACTATTACAGGTTGTTAGAGTCTTCTTCCAATCATGATGCAGTGTTCTTATTCATATAGTCTAGTTTCTTGGATATTTTCTCAGCATACGGATCGACTTGGCACATACTGATTTTAAACTGTGCAGTTGTATTCATCCCTTTGTTGTGCTCAAACAACTATTTCTCTATTACAGGTTCTGAATAAGCACAATTAAGTGTTCTGGAATTCTCATTCTCCATAATGTTACCCATAATATACCATGATGCACAGTAAGATGACTAAATATTATAATATTCCTACTACTAGAAGGAGTAGTAGAAATTGGAAAAGTCAAATCCACTCTAACCTGCCACTTGCTCCATTCTGAAAATTACCAGATAAACAAACCAACCAGCAAACAAAAACTGAGATGCTTAATAGAATTGGTTAAATTTATTTGAAAATTACCATGCATAGTGATTATGGGTGTTTGTTGTTTTTGAGTGCCATTGTTGTTGTTTTTGTTATATGCCATCGAGTCTTTTGTGACTCATAACAACCCTATGTACAAGAGCCCTAAATGCAGTTCTATCCTGTGCCAACCTCACTGTCTCAAACACATTCATTCCCACCACTCCACTCACAGAATCGATCCATCTCATCAAGGGTCTTCCTCTCCTGCTTTGTCCCTCCACTCTCCCAAACATGATGTGCCTCTCCAAGGACCAGTTCCTCCTTGCAACATGCCCAGAGTATGTCAGACGAAGCTTCATTAAGTTGAGTAGTACTCATTGTGACCTTATAAAAAGATCTGAACCCCAATTCTATCCTGTGCCATTCTCACACTTCTTGATACATAAGAACCCATTGCAACAGTTGTTATGTCAGTACACCTGGTTGAGAGTCTTCCTCTCCTTTGCTGACTCTCTACCCTTTCCAGCATCATGTCCTTCTCCAAGGAATAGAACCTTTAGCAACAAGTAACATACATTGTATTTCACACATTCCTTCTTTCATGATGATTCCCTTACATTGCATCTTATAATATTGATCCATGCCCACTATTACCTAAACTTTACAGATCCCACTGGATCTTTCCTACTTCCTTCACCCCCTCCCTCCACCGGTAAGCTCTGCAATCCTGTGACATTTCCTCACCCCTCAACCTCTCCATTTTACTCCGCTCCTTCTTTGGACATGTATATATATATCTAAAGAAATTGTTGTTTCTATGTGCCCTTGATTCACTTGTGATATACAGTGACTCTAGGTACAACAGTCCTGAAATCCATTCTATGCGGTACCAGTTGTGTCAATGACACACCCACCCTCATTATCCCAGTCACTGTTTCAATCCATCTCATCAATGATTGCCTCTTTCTCTGTCACTCCACCTTTCCAAGCATGATGTCCCTCTCCAAGGACTGGTCCCTCCTTGCACCATGCCCAAAGTATGTCAGACAGAGCCTCAGAATCTTTGCTTCCAAGGAGCAGCCTTGCTTCACCCTTTGTAGGACTAACTTATTTGTTCTCCTAGAAGTCCATGATATATTAAAAACTCCTCTCCAGCCCCACAGCTCAAAGGCATGTCTATTTTTACACTAATGGTCTTGTGTAGTATTTGTCCTTATAAGACTGAATTAGTTCACTCAGCATAATACTCTCTAGTTTCTCCCATGTTATATAGTACTGTTTTTAAAACTGTTGATCCTTAGTGTTGCATAATAGCCCAGTGTGCAAATGTACCACAGTTTCTCAGCCCATTCATTTTTTAATGGACATTTGGGCCATTTCTATTTTATTTCTATTGTTAATAGTACTGCTATAAACATCAGTGTACAAATCTCCATTTGTGTCTCAGTTCTATTTTCCTAGAAGTATATTCCTAGCAGTGGAACAATTAAGTCATATGGAATTTCTGTATTAAGTTTTTGAGGAAATGTCAAACTGCCTTTTCGAGCAGTTTAATCATTTTATAATCCCAACAGTGTATGAGTTCCAATCTCTCCATATCTTTTCCAACGTTCATCAGATTTTCAAGGCTGTAAACGGTTCTTGAGAGTAGACTTTTATTTTCTCCTATGTAGCAACTAGCGGATCCAACCTATCAACTTTTCAAATACCAGCCCAAAACCTTACACATTGTACCACCAATTCTCCTGTGGAGTTAAGGCTTTATTCTAAGTGGCTTTCATAGCCATAAGTTGACTTTGCCATATAAATAGGCAGCAATATGTGCATAGGATGTTTCAGCCTAACCATAATGAAATTGGCTACCAGTTCACAAGAGGATTGGCTAGTCTCCCTGTTTCACAAAGAGATTTGCTAGTCTCACCATTAAACTTAGCAGATACAGCAGCAGCATTAGAGAAAACCCCCCTGCCAGCAAAGAAGAGCAAGCAAGAGAACGCAACTTGTCCTTTAGTACCAGAGAAACAGCCATAATAATCGCTGTGGTGAACAAGAGACCTGACATGAGATGGATTGAACCTTGGCACTACTTCCTCCCAAGAATAGAGCCAGAGCTAAGCCAAGAGCCTTTGCGCAAGATCATTGAAAAATTTGAGGTGATGAGGGGGTAAGCCAATATTGTCAGGACTAACAACTTTTTAACACTGGACTAAAGACATGAGGCTCAAGGCTTTCTGCTACTAATCTGTATTATAACCTTTTAACTTACAAACTTTTGACTTCTCCAACATGGTTCTGAGTGGTATATGAACTATCAGATCAGATTTTGGACCTAATAAAGCAGTAAGATTAGTGTTGAGATGAGTAAAAAGACGTATGAGAATATGGAGGACATGTCTGACCTCATGGAATTGATGCTAGTGAAGGGACAGTTCCCACTTATTAGGTTGTTGAAGGTTAGTTATGGTTATCCACACGAGGTACTTGCTCTATTTACAACTCCTTTCAGCAACAGTACAGATTCCTCGATTTTCTTAAGGGAAGAATATCTTCCACTCTGTGTGTCTAGCTTTTTAAATATGTATGAAAAGCTTTTATTAAAGCAGTTATGAATTGTCTTTTCAATAAAAGTTAAACATTTTATTACATTAAAGAGAAGAGAGAGTGGCAATTCCAGAACAATAATCGAATGATTGGCTCATCCCAAAGCAAGAAAAAGTTTAATTTTCTCTGTATAATTGTTCATAAGTGTCACATGTACTTTCAAATGAACTTACAATACAGAACATCAGGGCTTCTTTGGCTTAAAGGACTTTTCCTTAGGGAAATAACAAACCACATTTTTTTACAAGTGAGTCTAGAATATCAGTTGCTATACAATTGAGATTGTTAACAACTTAGCTCCACAATCAACACTATTGGTACCAGCAGCCATGTAGTTACAAGACAAATTGCATCAAGAAAGTCTGCTGTCAGGGAAATTTCCAGAGTACTGAAGAGCGACTATGTCACTCTGGAGACTAAGGTGTGTCTGATCCAGGCCACGGTCTTTGCAATTACTTGCTATGAGTCAGAAAGCTGGACAATGACTAAGGATTATAGAAAGATAATTAATGCCTTTAAGCTGTGGTGCTGGAGAAAAGCACTGAATGTATATGGACTGCCAGAACAAACAAGTTCATCCTGGAGAGGTTAGAAGAGGCTGCTCTTTTGGAGGTAAGGATTCTGAGGCTTTCTCTGACATTCTTTGACATGTTCTAAGGAGGGACTGGTCCTTGCAGAGGGACATCATGATTGGGAGGATGGAGGGACAGTGTAGGAGAGGAAGACGCTGCATGAGATAGATTGATTCAGTAACTAGGGTAATGGAGGTAGGTGTTTAGAGACAATAAGATTGGCACAGGATAGAGCAAAGTTTAGTGTGCTTGTACATAGGGTCACTATGAGTCACAAGTGACTTGGCAGTACATGCCAACAACAACATAACAATATAATGTTGTTGGTATGTACCGTTGACTTGGAGACCCTATGTACAAGAGCCTAAACCCTGCCCTATGTTGTACCAACCTTACTGTCTCTGGCAAACTTACTCCCATCACCTCAATCACTGAATCGATCCATCTCATTGAGTATCTTACTCTCTTGCGCTGTCCCTCCACCCTCCCAAATATGTTATCCCTCTCCAAGAACCAGCCCCTCCTTGCAACACGCCCAAAGTATGTCAGACAAAGCTTCAGTATCCTTGACCCCAAGGAGCAGCCCGGTTTCACCCTTTCTAGGACAGATCTGTTTGTTCTCCTAGCAGTCTATGGTATATTCAACACTCTTCTCCAGCACCACAGCTCAAAGACATCAATTTTCTTTCAGTCATCCCTAGTCACTGTTCAGCTCTCTGGCCCACAGCATGCAATTGCAAAGACTATGACCTGGATCAGGCACACCTTAGTGTCCAGCCTGATATCATTGTTCTTCAGTACTCTGGTGAGGTCCCTGACAGCTGGCTTTCCCAATGCAATTCATCTCTTGATTTCCTGGATGCTGATACCAAGAGTACTGATTGTGGAGCCAAGGAAACTAAAACTCTTAACAATCTCAATCTCTTCTCCATCCATTATGATGCTGCTGCCAATTGGCCCAGTGGTGAGAATCTTTTTCTTCATGCTGAGTTTTAATCCACATTGAAGGCCGCAGTCTCTGATCTTCTGCAGCAAGCGCTTCAGGTCTTCCTCAGTTTGAGCAAGCAGGATTGTGTCATCTGCATAAGACAAGTTGTTGATGAATCTTCCTCAAATTCTGATTCCACAGTCCTCTCATTCAGCCCAGCATCCAGCATCCCAGATGATCAGTTCTGCATATAGACTGAAAAGGTACGGAGATACCATACATCCCTGGTGGACACCTTTACAGATTTTGAACCATGCGGTGTCTCCTTGCTCTGTTCTGATGACTGCCTCCTGGTTCAAGTATAGGCTTTGCAGAAGCACAATCAAATGTTCTGGGATTCCCATTCTTCTCAGAGTTAGCCACAGTTTGTTGTGATCCACACAGTCAAAAGCCTTTGCATAGTTAATGAAAAACAGAAAGCTATCCCTCAGATACTCTCTGCTTTCTGCCAAGATCCATCTAGCATTAGCTATAATATCTAGTATGTAGCTAGTACCACGGCCTCTTCTACACCAGCCTACACATCTAGTAGTTCTCTGTTGACGTGTTGCTTCAGTCATTTCTGGATAATTTTCAGCAGAATCTTGCTTGCATGTGATATTAATGGTATTGTTCAATAATTTCCTCACCTTTCTTTGGAATGGAAACACATACCGATCTCTTCCAGTCAGATTTCTTGGCACAACTTAGTGAGCACATCTAGGGAAGCATCTTTTGTTGAAATATGTCAATTGGTATGGTATCAATTCTTAGAGTCTTGTTTTTTACCAATTCTCTCAGAGCCACATGATCTTTCTTCATCACAACAGGCTCTTGCTCTTATGTTGTTACATGAAATTATTCAGCCAGTTCCTTCTGATACAGTAACTCGGTATACTCCTTCCATCTTCTTTTGAGTTTTGAGAAATGAGAGTGATTTTGGATGAAAACAATATTCTAGGAAAGTAAAATACCTTGATTTTTCTGGATAGTATGGAATCATTATCACAAAAGCATGAGTTAAGGTAAAATCTTTTAAAAGGAAGGACCCATTATAATCCAACTTACTGATTTTGTCTTTCATTTCTCTGTTGTTGTTGTTGTTGTTATTATGTGTCGTGGAGTTGCCTGTGACTCATAGCGACCCTATGTACAACAGCCCTAAACACTTGCCCTATCCTGTGCTAATCTCACCGTCTCCAACACACCCACCCTTATTACCCCAGTCATTGAATCAGTCCATCTCATTGAGGGTCTTCCTCTGCTTTCACAATTTGTCTAAAACTGAAACTGAAGTTACTGTTTATACAAATTAAATAAATATACATCTCACTCAACTCTTTTCTGTCAAATCAGAATCAACTTATAGTTGACCCTCTCTATTGGATTTCCAAGGCTGTAGATGTCACAAGAGATTGTCCATGTTTTGCCTCAGAGCCACTGGTGGATTCAAACTATTGCACAAGTGTGACCTGTGGACTAGCAAAGCAACTCCCTATGAACTATACCACCAGAAATACACTTCCTTTTGGCAATATAAAATGGTTTTACATAACTAAAATCACAGTGAACACATGTTGTTCATTAAAGATCTTTCTACCTTCTTGATTAAGTAAGCAAAGCCCAATTTTAAAAAACAAAACAAAACCTACTAAAAAAACAACCCAAAACCACAAAAACCCAACAACCCCAAAACACACAATAAAATAAAAAACCTTCTAAGTTGTAATCTGTCTTTATAGGCTTAAGTAGCTGATAACCTGTATTTTATAGACTATATCAAACAATAATTTATTTAAGTATGCTCATTAAAACTTTGTAACAGAAAAATATCAAGTCAAATGTCTCTGAGCAGATTCCCTAAGGGACTATATCTGGATTATACACAACCGCAGACAGAAGCAGGAGATGGAAGCAAGATGAACTCTGAAATCTACTGAAAGTCTTTCTTGTAGCTATGTTTCTGTCCTACGGGAAGTTTTGTTTATTTTCTGGGACAGTTTACAGCAGGAGTACATCATGAACTGCATGAAATATTGGTAGTTTTTCCTGAAAAATAAAAGATTAACTTTATCATAGATAATGCTGTCACAGGATTGCTGGTATTTTCTGTTGTTACTGCCTTTTGCCTTTCGTCTTCACTCTCTCTGGGAATCTTATCTACTTTCACGGCTTGAACTAGTACCGGCATGCTGAAAGAACCAATAAATCTAACTCAGATCTCATGTCTCAGAAATCAGATGGTTTGTTCAAGTTTAAGCAGCTACCATGGCAGTTTCCACAGCAACCTAACTTTTTTCTTTCTGGTATTTTTTTTTAATATTGGCAGATATATCATCCCTATGTATGAATTATTTGTTGTTGTTAGTTGCCAATAAATTGACTTCCTGTCAACTTTGTATAGAACAAAAGGAAATGTTGCCAAGTTTTCGATCCTCTTCACAGTTCATTGACATGTTTGTTGTCATAGTTGTGACTGTTGTGTAAATCTGTCTCCTTGAGAGTTTCTCTTAATTTTGCTAGGCCTCAGCTGTACCAAACGTGTTATCTATTTTTAGTGATTGATCTTTCTGTGTGACATGTCCAAAGTAAACAAGGTCCTCACATCGAAGAAGAAAGTTGGTGGTGGTTTTTTTGAGGATTATTTGTTCATTTTTGTGATGGGGAGCTCTGGGGGCCTTTTGACAAGAAGCTGTGTTGCAATCCCAAAGGCTGTGCAATTAAGCGCCTCCCTCTGAAAACCCTCCAGAGGGTCAGCTGTGGATCAGTTCAGACTCTATAACACACAACAACACAACACAATCCATAGCAAGGTGTGTGGTTTCAATTTACCAGAAACTCCATGGATATAATAAGATGGACAATTTTCACAGCCTTGGAAACTCTATTAAGGGTCACTATGAATCAGAACCAACTGGAGGACAAGGAGTTTTCAGGAAGTCTACGGTATATTCAGTATTATTTATTATCATAACCATATATTCTCGTCATCTGCTTATTATAGCGTAGTAGGGAATATAAGAGTCATTCAAGTATATAACAGTACAGAGGTAAGTTCTAGCAAAGCAATTACTCAAAAGAGAAAACCCACTGTTGGGGACCTGATTAATTCTTGGAAATTCTCTAGCAAGTTTCCTATGTTGTAAATTACAACCAGAGTAGAAGTTTCATCTTTAACCTTTGAAACTGCTGTTGGATTTAAACTGTCAATATATTATTTAGAAGGTCCCACAATACACTGTAGCAGCAGGACTCCTTACAGAATTAACAAACCAGAAGTTCAAAACTTTATTCTAAACCATAATCCATAAGAACTTTATCTAATTTCTTAGCAAAATTTGATTTCCTGCTTTCTAAAAGTTCCCTTCATATATACTTTCCTATCCATCTTAATATTTTAATTTCATTTTCATACAACTCAGCCAGGCATCTTGCATAGTAGCAATGTAAAAGACAGTTAAGACAAGAATCTAAGATGAAATGAAAAAGATAATGTAAAAAGTTATCTAGCAATTTAAAAAATGTATTGTTGTTTGTTATGTGCTGTTGAGTTGCTTGTGACTCATAGCGACCCCTTGTACAACATCCCTGAACCCTGCTCTATCTTGTGCTAACTTTATTGGGTCTGACACACATACCCTCATTACCTTAGTCACTGAATCAGTCCATATCATTAAGGGTCTTCCTCTCCTGTGTTGTCCCTCCATCCTCCCAAGCATGACATCCTTCTCCAAGGACTGGTCCCTCTTTGCAACATGCCCAAAGTATATCAGACAAAGCCTTAGAATCCTTGCCTCCAAAGAGCAGGCTGGTCTCGCCCTCTCTAGGACGAACCTGTTAGTTCTCATGATAACAAAAATTAGGACAGAAAACTAAATAATACTAAGTTATTTTTCAGAAAAAAATGTGAGATTTAAACTCTAGAACAAACAGATTTAATGAGCAGATAAAGGAAGAAAAGACAGTAGAAGTAAAGATAAGAGCTATTTCTGGCATTGTGAGATAAAAACAACAGGAACGACAAAAGTATAGAAATAAAAAGTTTGAGTCATGCCAGGACACCCATAACCTGATGCATAGAATTGGAGTTACTTAACCTAAGATATAGGAGAGCTCTCATGATTAAGTCTACTGACAGTTTCACTGCTTTGATGAAAGACACTGCCTCTCTGCTTCAAATCCATCAGCACTCAGCAAGTAAAAGATGAGCAATCTTCTCCCATGTACTTTCCAGCCTCTGGGAACCTCCCAGAAGGTCAGCCATCATTCAATTCTGACTCCATGGCAATGAGTAAATAGGACAATAGAACAGACTCTTGAGAGAGATTAAAATAGTAAATGTGTATAAATGAAACCTAACCAAATGAGAAGAGGAATAGTTTGGTGGCACATTGCTAAAGCATTCGGTTACTGATCAGAAGAATCATGTTTACAAACCACTAACCTCTCTGAGAGAGGAAGATGAATTAGTCTCTTCCTTCTATAATAAATCCTTTAGTTGTATTACTATTCTCTTTAAGTTCATTCTATAAGAGTAATGATTTTTAAATTAACATCTTCTGCCTATATCTGTCCCTATAATGCTAGATTCTTTATTCAGTTGTCTAGCTGCATCTCTGAAGAAGCCCTGATGGCTTCTATTGGGCTGCTACCCAAAAGATTTACTGTTCAAATCAACCAGTGACTCCACGGGAGAAAGATGGACAGTCACTTTGTTGAAGATCTGATGGAGGGGGACTATAAGCCAGAATCAATGGAAAAACAG
>NW_006399878.1:4834920-4837135 GCF_000299155.1 Elephantulus edwardii | reverse complement strand
GCACTCCCACCAACAGTGAATAAGGGTTCCAGTCTCTCCACAACCTCACCAGCATTTGTTGCTTGCTGTTCTGTTAAATTTTGCTAGTCTTACTGGGGTGAGATGATATCTCATAATTGTCTTGATTTGCATCTCTCTCAGAGCTAGGGATTTTTAACATTTCTTCATGTGCTTATTGGCCATCTGAATGTCTTCTTTGGTATTGTTGTTTAAAACTATGTCTCCATTTGAGTTTCTAATGCAAACCCAGGAGTCACCTAGGAGTCAGAGTCATCCAGACTGTGGCCCCCATATTCGTGCTAAATCAAGCTGATTTTATTTTGAGACCAAGCAGAAATTCAGTGCTTCTCATAACCTCTCCCAGTGCTATTCTTGTTTAAATACTCTCATCTTATTCTAGTGCAAGTACCATCATCTTATTCTTGCCTTAACTATTTTAATGGGTCTCTACTTTGTTATCTTAGATACCTAGTGCATCTGTTATACCACAAGTGTTACCCAGTGGGTGACTTTAAAGGACAGAAATATTTTTTCTTATAGTTCAGTGTGCAATTGTTGTTGTTGTTGTTATGTGCCGTCGAGTCGTTTGTGACTCATAGCGACCCTATGTACAATAGGCCTAAACGCTGCTCTGTCCTGTGCCAATCGCCTCTAACACAACCATCCCGATTACCCCAGTCACTGAATCAATCCACCTCATAGAGGGCCTTCCTCTCCTGCGTTGTACCTCCACACTCCCAAGCATGATGTCCCTCTCCAAGGACCGGCCCTCCTTACAACATGTGCAAAGTATGTTAGACGAAGCCTCAGAATCCTTGCCTCCAAGGTGCCACCCAGTTTAACCCTCTCCAGGTTTAATTGTTTTCCTAGCAGTTCATGGTACAATCAATACTCTTCCCCAGCGCCACAGCTCAAAGGCTTCAATTCCCCTTCTATCCTTCTTAGTCATTATCCAAGTCTCTGATGCATAACAAGTGATTGCAAAGACCATGGCCTGTATCAGATGCACCCTAGTCTCCAGAGAGACACCATTGCTCTTCAGAACTTTGGAGAGTTCCCTAACAGTAGATTTTCCTATCACAATATATCTTTTGATTTCCTGGCTACTGGTGCCAAGAGTGTTGACTGTGGAGCCAAGCAAACTAAAGCTGTGAACAACCTCAATCTCTTCACCATCCATCCTAATGCCGCCAACTGGCCCAGTGTTGAGAATCTTCGTCTTCTTGACATTGAGCCTCAATTCATATTGAAGGCTGCAGTCCTTGACCCTCTGCAGCAAGCGCCTCAGGTCCTCCTCAATTTCAGCAAGCAGGGTTGTGTCATCTGCATAACGCAGATTGTTGATAGATCTTCCTGAAAACCTTCAGAATGCTAGAAGTTCAAATTTATGAAATATTTGAAGGGATTTAAACTTTTTTCAAATTCAACTTTTTATTAACATATCACCCTCACAGTGAACTTTCTTGAAAACTGAGCTTAAGTTTACAATGTCTTCTTTCACTTCCTCTCTTTCTGGACTTGATTTTTCTCTAAGATCTCATCATCAAACACAAAATACATTTCCCCTATTCATCTGTTAAAGTTTGTCTCTTCTTATCCCAATTAGATCTATAGCTTCAAAATATGTTCTTTAATCCAGTGGTTCGAGCAGTTAGATACTTATTGTTGTTGTTAGGTGACATCGGGTAAAGTAGGACTTATAGGGGCCCTATGAACAACAGGCCAGAACACTGACCTGTCCTATGCCATCTTCATCATCCCTGAACATACTTGAGACTATTGTTGCAAACATTAAGTCAGTTGATTTTGCTGGGGGGGGGTCTTTCTCTCTTAATCTGACTTTTCCTTTAAAATCCCTTTTCAAGGAATAGCCTCCTTTTTCTCATACTTCCAAAGTATGAGAAACAGAGCTTTGCCATATTTGCCTCCAAGAAGTACTCTTGATGCATGTTCCTTAACAAATTTGTTGTTGTTGTTATGTGCCGTCGAGTCATTTCCGACTCATAGCGACCCTATGCACAACAGCTCTAAACCCTGCTCTATCCTGCGCCAACAGCACCGCCTCTGACACACCCATCCCAATTACCCCAGTCACCGAATCAATCCATCTCATAGGGGGTCTTCCCCTCCTGCGCTGTCCGTCCACCCTCCCAAGCATGATGTCCCTCTCCAAGGACCCGTCCCTCCTGGCAACATGTCCAAAGTATGTCAGACG
>NW_006399878.1:4821931-4830855 GCF_000299155.1 Elephantulus edwardii | reverse complement strand
GCTTCCTGAATCATTGAAGATTTTTCCCATGGCATCTCTCCACATTGCAGCTCAATTCTTGAATTTATTTTTCAGTTCTTTCAGTTGAAGAAATTGCAAGCAAATTCTTCCCTTTTTATTCTCTGACTTAGCAAACACCTATTACACACATTAAAGCTGTCAATGATTTAATTTTACCTGGATTCACAAGCAACATTCATGGTAGCAACAGTCAAAAAATGAAAAGAAGTGTTGCTTTGGGAAAAATCTGCTGTCAATGACCTCCCCAAAGTTCCAAAAAGCAAGGGTTGGATCTTTTCAATTGCTTCTTATGCATCTGAAAATTGGACAATGAGCAAAGAAGACCAAAAAAGAATCAATGCCTTTGAAATGCAGTATAGCAGAAGAGTACTAAAGAAGAGTATCATGGACTGCCAAAAGAACAAACAAGTCTGTTTATAAGGAGGTGAACTCAAGCATTCCTTAGAGTTAAGGATAGTGAAGTTTCATCTCACTGATTTTAGCTATACTCTCAGGAGAAATCAATCTTTGGAGAGAGGTATTATTCTGGAAAATGGAGTGCGGAGGGACAGATCAAGAGAAAGTGTGGAAGACCCTCAATACAACAAATTGACACTGTAACTGTCATAGTGAGCTTGAGCATAATGGAGAGGATAAATAGTGTAGGTTAAGGAAAGATTCAGGTCTGTTGTTCATCAGATCTCAGTGAGCCGTATTCAACTCAATAACTCCTAACAACAATATCATTATGCACATTTGAACAAATAAATTTTAAAAAAGAAAAAAATTCAGAAAAATGAAAGGCAGAATATCTTTCAAAATGACTGAATTCAATTTCCTTAATTATGCCTCATGAAAAGTTTACATTTTACAAATATGAAAATTTTGAAAGTTCATCCTTTATTCATTGTAAAATAAAATGCTTTTCTCTCGATTGTGTATGACTAACAAAATTAAAGAAAATATGCCCCCAACATTCTATTGCTTCAAACATATCACTAATATCAGTTCTTTAAACTCTTTTTAGTATAAAGTCACAAGATTTTCTTAACAACCAGTGAAAACAACTGGCACAATCCAAGTATATCTTTAAATTATCTTTCCAAACTTAGGAGGAAAAGCAACTTCACATAAAGTTACATTTCCTGCCAAATGTTAATACATTGATAAAGAATTATGAAATTTTCTGAGTTTGTACAATCTATTAAAAGAATTTTCTCACAAGAAGTGAAACCTATTTTTTGCAATGTCAGGTTTTTGTAAAAGTAGGTGAAAAGCGTTCGGAAGTGGTAACAGGAAAATCATAATGATAGAATTTCAGTGTTAACTTTTTTGTAATTACCCTCTTTTTTTAAAATTTCTATTACAAAAACATTTAATGGAGTTCAACTGGGACAAAAGTTTCTTGTCCCAACACCCAGAAGTAGGAAAAAACCTACTTTTCTTTTGTATATTAAATTTTATTATTTTAACATAACCAACATATATACAGTTGGAGCTCTTGTGATCTAATCCATAGGAATTGTACTGCAAATCCAAAAGTCACACCTTTCTAGTGTTTGGAATCTACCAGTAGCTCCTCTAGAGAAAGATGGGTCATCTCCTCCTGTACTAATTACCCTCCTGGAAAGCCCAATAGGGTCACCTATGAGTCAGTTCAGGCAATGAGAAAAGATATCAGAGTGTATATTTTGTGACATTTTGTTCCCTTTAAGTTGTACAGATATTTTCATTGTTAATATGATGTTTTTCAAGTTTATACTGATTGTTTTTCTTATTCATTGTTGTTGAGTCAGTTTCAATTCTTGAAGACTTTGTGGATGCAAACTAGAGCTGCCTCATAGTGTTTTCAAAACTATGGCCTCTCAGAAGCAGAACACCAGGCCTATGAACTAACAGCATGGCAGAATGGTTTTGAACTGCCCAATTCCAAAACCAAGGGAGAGAATAAAGAATTCAAATAATATGACACATCAACAAAAGGAGTGAATGGCCTTGTCCACCAGGCTGAACCCTAAACCAAAATGAAATGTCCCTCCCTTTCCTCCCTGAAAACCCTGCTATAAAAACCCTCCCAAAGATACCCTAAGCATGACTTCCTTGTTCTCCACTTTGAGACCAAGGAACTTCACCTTGGAACTCCCTTCATAAAGCTGCTTTATACTTTCTTTCTTGCTCTCTGGTCCCTTCCTTGAGACCAAGGCCTTACATCCAGTGCGAAGCTCACATCTTAACATTTGGTACCATTATTCAAATGTTGTTATTATTGCTCTCAAATTGGGATGAGTTCATAGCTTCAATTGGGAGTTCAGAAGCTGTAAATCACAGAAGAGACTGACTATCCACTCTATGGCAATGAGTTTTAGGAAGAGATTAAAAGGGAGAAAAGCATATTGTAGCAGGTACTGGGGAGGTGAGGTCTTCAGAAATAATTGCCAGGAGTGGAATGCATACTTTTATGGGTGTTCCTTGACAGTGAAAAAGGTCAAGACAGATGGGAATCTCCAGGGAATGCCAGACTTACAGATGTTAAGGAATCAAGCACTTTCTGACAGTCTTCCTCTAGACCTAACACCCTAAATTTGGACTTTTAGCCTCCTCAAGTCTATAAGAACAAATTTTGGTTTGTTAAAGTCATCCATTTGTAGTTTCTTTGTTACAGCAGCATTAGATAACTAGTATACCAGTTACTTGTCTTTTCAATATTTAATATAAGTTTCTTCTTTGAAGATTTTTCACTATTCAATTTTTTCATTGCACATTTAAGATTTTGATCTCTAAAATTTTGAGTAAGTATTCATTTTATAACCTTCCTTACAAAATCTTTACTTTCATAAACTATTTTAAAATGTACATGAAATGAAAACAACATTAATTTGTGTGTAAAATAAACAGTTTCCAGGAAAATCTGTCTTTTAATAGGGACTCTAGAAATAAATGAAAGCACTTACATTGTGTTGATACAGCAGCTGCTGAGTGTCCCTGGTAGCAAAAGAGAAAAAACATCAACGTTAGCATTTGAAAGCTAGATTTGAACTTTGACAGAAAGTCCTAGCACTAAGACCTTAGGCAAATCTTTAACCTCTTTGAATTATAGTTCCTTAATATATGTTAGGGACAGCATAATTCATTACATAGAGATTGATTAATTCGACCACTGGGATAATGGGGGTTGGTGTGTCAGAATAAGATTAGCACAGGATAGGGCAGGGTTTAGGGCTCTTGTACATAGGGTTGCTATGTCAAGGGCGACTCAGTGGCACTTAACAACAACAAAAACAGCCGCACATGTAAAAAATGATTATAATGTTGTTGTTGATGATTGCCTTCAAGGGTAGCATGATTCATAGCGACTATATGAACAAAAGGCTTGAAGTCCTTCTACAACTAATGACATTTATCAAAGTTCATAGTTTCCAGGGGCACGTTATTTAGGAAGTGGATGGCACTCCTGCTTCAAAAATGATTTTAAAAAGAAGGTTTTCAATTTCTTGGTAGACAAAGAACAGTCAACAAATGCATCATCATAATGTAAAAGTTTAAAAAGGAAAAAAAAACCTAGCAAGAACTTTTCTTAGTATATCCTCAGAGTCACACTATAGAATATGTAGTGTTTTCTTCCTTTTATCGGTTTAGAAGACAAAACCTAAAAACTGCTTGTATGGCTGATGCTACACAGCTAGAAAAGAAACAATTTGAGAGTTAAACTCAGGATTGTAGATCCAGAGTCTCAATTCAGTTTTCTAATGTAAAATGTTTATCTTCTTGGTTTTAAGACTATTCTGCTACTATTCTTTCGTGACGAATGAAATGCCAAGCTTCATTTCATGCTGCATGTATCTTATCCATTCATTCTTTAAGATGAACCTAAATCCTAACAGCTCCAGGAAAATATTTTGACGACTATTTCACCCTATAAAATGATGTTGGCTTTTCACATATTCTCATTGCCATTTTCTGAAGCATTTTGATGCCACATGTATTAATTTGGTTATATGTCTTAGGTCATGAGCATCCTTAAAGAAAGTCTGTATGTCACTCATTACAACCTTTTCTTTCACAGATAATTCATTGAAATGTATACTGTAGATGCCCAGCTAGTATTTGGTACATGAGCAAAGAAAGATTAAAAAAAAAGATATTAGGTTAAAGATCAAAGTGATATAGAAGAAATAGGTAAAATAATTAAAATATACTGTCATTTTGTTTAATCTAGTCAATACAAAGATAAAATATGTACAATTAAATGAAGAAAAGTTCTTGCCAGTTCAAGCTAGTATTTAGTATAATTCAAGTATATTTATGTACATCTATTTTTTTCATATTTATCATTAAACACAAAAACTAAATATCTTTCTAGAAAAGTTTTGGTTACTATAGCAGTTACTATATTTTATATTATCATTACAGTGTGTGTATATATATATTATTATAGGATTGTTGTTATTAGAATTGACTCAAGAAGTTAGAGCTTTAGTTTTAGTTCTTCATACATGTAGATATATATGTATATGAATACACACACACACACACATATATATGTATTTACCCATACACACGTATATATGTATGATATATCATATGATATATCATTAAAAGCAATTTTGAAAAAAGCATTAAAATAAACCTCTTTTACCGATTTTCCAAAGGAAGGCAGCACTGATTTATCCACTTCTCTCTCTTTACAAATGAAATGTCAAAGTTTTATCACATAGTATTTCAGCATTTGGTACATGAGGAAAGGAAATGACACATTTGTGTGCTGAAAATATTTCTTAACAATGCATCTAAATAGTACTTTCATCAGTGCAACAGTTTGCAAAATCTAAATTTGTCTGATAACTCATTCCTCTTCCCATCTTGAACATTAAAAAGGAAAAACAGAAGTAAAAGGACAAGAGCGGGGTGGATAATACAAAGTTGTTTAAATTTACATTTTCTGAGGTTAGAAATTATAATATTCATCAATTACCATTAGCTTTTCTTTCATAGTTTTGGGGGACTACTAAATATATATTAAGCAGGAGTGGCAGGATTAGCATCCAATTACTAAGCAACATGACACTGGAAATTCTATGAACTTTGAGAAATGACAATTGTTACAGAGAGGCTTTGGTCTTTTGTTCTTAGGGTCACCATGAGTAAATAATTGCTCAACTCAATAACAATTAAAACACACACACACACACACACACACACACACACACACACACACACACCATATTTAAGTGATTTGTTTTTCTAAATTCTGTAACCTTTGTCCTTTCTCTTTTGCATCAAACACAAAACACACAAGGCAAGGATATGGAAGCTACTAAGTTAAAGTAGTGATGTTAGCAATGGTCAGTTTAGCTTTGTCTGTGCGATGGTAGCATTAGAGATCCACCTCTTTGGAGTGCCTAACAAACTTACCCAGGTCTGAAATCAGAAGAAAATAATACCTTTCACCCTTTACCTTACTAACAGAATTTTATACTTTTCATCTCATTTTTTTAAAAAACATACACCAAGTTCAACACAAATGCACCTAGACTCAGAATGAATGCATAATTAATGAGTTAATTTTAAGACCAAATATTTCTGAAGAAAGCACCTAGTTCTACAGGCACTTCTTGGTGGTACAAGTGGGTGGTGGGCTTATATTCGGTTAAAATATGTTCCAGAAAGTTTTGCCAGGCTCTACAGAATATTATCCCGAGAAAAGAAATAAACTGAGTAGAAAGAATAAAGAAAGAGTCTTTGAAGGAGAAAATATCAATATCACACAACCATTTTTTAATGTTTTAATGTTTTGTTGTTGTTGTTGTAGTTGTTAAGTGCCGTTGAATCGTTGTAGACTATTCATAACGACACTATGAAAGAAAGACCTGAACACTTGTATAACTTTGGTCATCTCTCCATGTTCATGGAGTTTCTGGAGGCAAGCCATTTCAGAAGTGATGCCACTCCTGCTTCCAAGCTTGTTTTAATACGGGAGCTCCACCAAACAGTGTCCACCATGGGTAACCATTATCACATTTCACACATCAGTGTCACAATGTTTAGCATTACAGGAACCATGAGTTACTGCTGTACAGCAATGCACAGACCAGTGCTATACCACTTAGAAGAATGATTGACAAAAACCAATTTAAACTAGGCCTGAGGGCCTCAGGCCTGAGGGCCCTAATGGGTTTTTAAATAGGAGGCCTTGTCACAAAGGCTCACTTCCCTTAGCCTAATCAACATTCCATCCTACTTCTCACCAATCCCATCCAATAGCTTCTGTAGAACCAGTTCCTATAGATGACTTTCAAACTGGTCTCCAGTCCATTTTTAAGGTAATCATTTAAAAAGCTAATAGTAATAGAAGCAGTCCAGTTAGCACAAAGGTGAAAAGTAGATCGATCTTCTGAACCCACCCAGCAGTCCCAAAGTTCCAAGGATGAAAGAACTGGCAACATGATCCTATAAAAATTAAAGCATAAAAACTCTGTAGGACACTTCTCAGTCACTTCTGTCTAAATAATGAGTATGAGGTAATAAGTAGCAGCAGTTCCAGCCAAGCAGCTTCAGTTAGATGAGAGGAACTAGCTTCACAAAAGTGGAGCCAGGAAAGGCTGGTCTGCAGACTTGGACCACACATCTATTACCAAATTCTTAGTAAAGAGGAACTGGAGACTAACTTCAGAATTCACTCTCCGTTTCCTTTGCAATTCTCAGTTTAAAACAAAGTTCTTTTGAAGTATTTAAATATTTTAGATCTTAAGAATCCCTTCCAATATTGTTACATTTCAGTACTCCTGTCAGTGCTCAGAGGCCTGGTGGCTTAGTGGCTAAAAGGTTGGTAGATCAAACCCGTACTACAAAAAAAAGAAGGGGTGGGTCTCCTCCAGAAAGATTAAAGTCCTGAAAACCACATGGGACATTTCTACTCTGTCCTCTGAGGTCATGATGAGTCAGAGTCAACACCACTATAAGAAGGGTCAATGTTATATGATAAGAGCAATAACATCCTAGGGGTGATATGTATGCTAAGACAATACTCTTAAAGTCTAATGAGGTTTACTTTTGTCAGAGAGGGCTGTATGTATAGCGTGACTCAAGCATTTTAGTATATATATATTCATTTCCACATTGCTAACCACTTCCCTCAAAAATCCATTATGCTGAAAAAAAGACATGCTGAGAAAGGTAAAGGGTTAGAGAAAGAAAAGAAAAGTCTCAACAGGGTGATGATGAATTGACACAGTGACTTTAACTGACTGGAACATATAGGAGATAATGAGGAATTTACAATATACAGCATGATTGCCATCTCTCTTTCATAGAGTCATTTTGAGTAATAATCAATTCTAAAAAAAAAATCAATTCTATGAAGGGTCAAGGACTGCAGCCTTCAGTATGGACTGAGGCTCAATGTCAAGAAGACAAAGATTCTTGCCACTGGACCAATTGGCAGCATCAGGATGGATGACGAAGAGATTGAGAGTGTTCACAGCTTCAGTTTGCTCGGCTCCACAGTCAACACTCTTGGCATCAGCAGTCAGGAAATCAAAAAGCGTATTGCGATGGGAAAGTTTGCTGTTAGGGACCTCTCAAAGGTACTCAGGAGCAACAGTGTCTCTCTGGAGACTAAGGTGCGCCTGATACAGGCCATGGTATTTGCAATCGCTTGTTATGCATCAGAGAGTTGGACAATGACTAGGGAGGACAGAAGGAGAGTGGATGCTTTTGAGCTGTGGTGCTGGAGATGGGTACTGAATGTACCATGGACTGCCAGGAAAACAAACAGATTCATCTTGGAGAGGATTAAACCAAGCTACTCCTTGGAGGCAAGGATTCTGGGGCTTCGTCTGACATACTTTGGACATGTTGCCAGGAGGGACAGGTCCTTGGAGAGCGACATCATGCTTGGGAGGGTGGAGGGTCGGCGCAAGGAGGGGAAGACCCTCTATGAGATGGATTGATTCAGTGACTGGGGTAATCGGGATGGGTGTGTCTGAGGCAGTGCGGTTGGTGCAGGATAGAGCAGGGTTTAGGGCTGTTGTACATAGGGTCGCTATGAGTCGGAAACGACTCGACGGCACATAACAACAACAACATGTCACCCAATAGCAGCAATAACAACCACTTCCCTATTAGATTATTTTTACATTTTTCATTTGCTGTAAGGGACCTCTCCTGAGTGCTGAAGAGCAAGGATGCCAGTTGAGAGACTAAGGTTGTGGTGCTGGAGAAGAATTTTGAACATACCATGGACTGAGAAGGGAACTAACAGGTCTTTCCTGGAGAGAGTGAAATCAAGTTGCTCCTTGGAGGCAAAGACTTTGAAGATTTTATCTCATGTACTTTGCCACGTCCTCAGAAGGGGCCAGTCATTGGAGAGAGATGTCATGCTTGGAACAGTGGAGAGATAGCACAGGAGAGGAAGATCTCAGATGAAATAGATTAACAGAGTACCTGGGGTAATGAGGGTAGGTGTGTGTGTCAAAAACAGTGAGATTGGCTCAGGATAGAACAGGGTCCAAAGCTATTATGCATAGGTTCATTGTGAGTCACAAGTGACTTGCTGGCACATAACAACAACAACATCTAAACTAATTTTCAATTTTTAAAGAAATCTTTTTTTTTTTCCACCAGCCAGAGAGGGAGGACAGGAAGCTGCACTGGGGAAGGTCACCTCGGATAACAGCAAAGAGGCGTCTTTCAGGTAAAACCCAGGAAAAACCGGCTAGAGAGGGAGGACAGGAAGCTGCACTGGGGAAGGTCACCTTGGATAATAGTGAAGAGGCATCTTCCAGGCACACAGAAAAACTGGAGGCCAGAAAGGAAAACATAATCTACACAGGAGTTCTACAGGACACGTCACCTTCCCTTGGAGACAGTACAACTAAACTTAAGAGACACTGGTCAAAAGAAAAAAAAATGTCAGCAGTTGACGT
>NW_006399878.1:4805888-4817741 GCF_000299155.1 Elephantulus edwardii | reverse complement strand
ATTGGGATGGGTGTATCTGAGGCAGTGTGGTTGGCGCAGGATAGAGCAGGGTTTAGGGCTGTTGTGCATAGGGTCGCTATGAGTCGAAAACGACTCGACGGCACATAACAACAACAACTACAAGAAATTTAGATCCCAGAACAATTGATTTTGATCACATAAAACTTAATCTTGATCAGAAAACAGTCCTCAGAACATTCAAAGGAAACACTGATTCAAATTAGGAAAGGAATGTGTCAAGATTATGTCCTGTCTCTATATCTTTTCAAACTCTATGTGGAACAGACCATTTGGGAGGCTAGACTTTATGAGGAGGAATGTGATATTAAGATTAGAGGAAGACTCTTCAAAAAGTCGCATTATGCAGATGACACACCTTGCTTGACTAATCTGAAAACGACCTGAAGCTTCTGCTATAGAAGGTCAAGGACTGCAGTTTCAATATGGCTTGAAGCTCAAAATCAAGAAAACAAAGAATCTTACCAGAGGGCCAATTGGCAACACCATATTAGATGGAGAAGAGATTGAGATTCTTAACAACTTCAGCTTTCTTGGCTCCAAAATCAACACTCTTGGCACCAGCAGTCAGGAAATAAAAAAAAAAACCCAAATTGCATTAGGAAAGTCTGTCAGGGACTCCTCTGTACAGTGAGAAAGAGCACCGATACCAGTCGTTGATCCAAGCCATGGTTTCTGCAATTGCTTGCTGTGAGTCAGAGAGGTGAACAATGACTAATGGTGGCAGAAGAAGAATTCGTGCCTTTGAGTTGTGGTGCTGGAGAAGAGTATTGAACATACCATGGAGTGACAAGAAAAGAAAATAGGTTTGTTCTTGAGAGAATGGAAACAAGTTGCTCCTTGGAACCTATCATTTTGAAGCTTTGCCTCACATACTTTGAGCATGTTGTCAGGAGGGACCAGTCTTTGGATGACTTCATGCTTGCAAGGATGGAGGGACAGGGCAAGAGAGGGATACCCTGGACGAAGTGGACTGAAATAATAACTGGAAAAATGAGGGTAGGGTTATAGGAGACAGTGGCTCAAGATGGTACAGGGCTCATAGCAATTGCACATGGGTTGCTATGAGTATCAAGTGTCTCTATAGCAAATAACAAAAAGAACAATAATTTATAATAAAATATCAGTGCTCTGTGTAAAGAAGAGACCAATGCACTTCTTTTCCTTTGAGAAATATTACAATTTATGACATTGACTTTTTTTTAAGTGTGTAGAAAACTTTGTTTCAGCTCATACAGCAAACAATTTTGGCAGTTGTTTGTCACTCATGTCCTTGCAACAAGAAAAGAAGCTGAACAAACTGAAAATCAGTTTGGACTCATCAAATAATTGAGGTAATAGGGCAAAAGGCCAGCTTCAATTTTATAGAAAAGAATAACAGCTCAAAACAACTTACCTGGGTCAGAAGCAGCTGACTGGACACTGTTTTGGGTTAGTGTGAGGGGAAGAATCCATAAGGCTGTTGTCTCACAAATTCTCAGAATACCACCAGGCCATCCCAGTGAAGAGAAAAAAAAAAAAAAAAGAAAGAAAAAAGCCTAACACCTCCATCTCCCTCTGCCCAGTGCATTCTCCATAATAATGGTTTGTTCTCCAGAGAAATGGTTTATTGCTTTTTTTGTTGGTTACCATTGAGCACATTATGATTACTGAGCTTTCTCTTCCCTCATCAGCCTAAGGACTTCCTTTGTTGCTGCAGTGGAAGGCCTGAGTCACCTTGGACTCTAAGCAGTGTAAGTATAGCAGAATGAACCCTGCCAGGTTGTTTTGCCATCCTCACAAAAAATCTGCTGTGTTTAAACTCCCTTAACAGAGGGAATATGGAGTGGAGGGGGGGGAACCAAACAAAAAACCCAAAACTCTTGTGATGAAGTTCATTACCTAGGGACACAAATGAAATACAGTAAATTAATTGTTATATGAAAACCAATTGTTGTTGTTGTTGTTATGTGCCGTCGAACAAAAAGACCAAGATTTATCCTAAGATGGCAGATTACTTCCATTCTCCGAAACTCTACCACCACTTGAACTGGGCTCTAGTATTATAATGGCTGTATTATTACAGCTGGCAGAGATGCGAGGCTCAAACTTCATTTACGGACTTTGCCATTTCAGAGGCCCTCTCATGCAGCCACCCCTCATAGGTCTTGGACTCATGAAGCAGTGATGCTGAACAAATTTCAGCAGAGCTTCCAGCCTACGAAGAAGCCCTACAACATCACCAGGTTTGCCTCTGGATCACAGCAGGCCCATCATGATGATGGCACAGGACTGGGCAGTGTTTCCTTCCATCTATGCGAGTAGTTTCACTGCATGTGGTTGTCATGAGTCGGGGACTCATTCAACAGCTGCTAACAACAGGAAAGTCCAAGACAATAGGAGAGGTAAAAACAGGGACATTAAAACCTCTGATTGCTATCCTGTGTTTCACAGATTATAAACATAAGCTTACTCTTGGATGAATTATCATAAAGCCTCATACTAAAGGCATATTTCCATGTATCTGCTTTTCATGAAAGACCAAAAGTCAGGCTAAGAGGAAGAGAGTGTGTATCTAGTGCCCTGACAGTTACATGCTTCTGCGACAATGAGGGAAGTGGAATGGGCAGTACATGTACAAAATTCTAGTAACTACTCATTTTGCAAACTCAGCTGTCTCGCAACAGCAATGTTAACTATTACCCTTTCCTCGTGACCATGCCTTACGGAAAAGATGCAAAAACAAAAGATAAGAAAAAAATCTGCAAAGCTAAGCACACTCTAAGTGATATTTAAAAAACGTGAATACGTGAATGCTCTTTGTATTGAAGTAGGAAAGCTGTGTTCAGCATTATACTAAGGGATCTATGCAAATTAAATAAACTTAAAAGTTGTGAAAACATCAATTAATTAAAGCCTGAGCAAAATCTTTTAACCCTTACATCTTCTGACATTGCTATGGCATCATAGCTTGAAGGATCAGAAAACAGAATAGGAGGTATACTGTAGCTGTAGAAATAACATCAAGCCGGACACTACCCCTTTACCTTATTATGTTACTTTTTTTAAGCATAGAATGTTCTTTCCTAAAATTTCCTTTTATTCTTTAAGCAAAGATCAGACCGATTATTCAAATACATTATCCAGGATCACCTGATCAGTAACTGAGACTGAAGTGACTTTAACTTTCATAAATTTACATAAGTGTTTATTATACAAATCTCTATTATTCCTATATCTTTAGAAGATAACTGTTGGTGATTTCTTGGAATGCTTCCAAAGCTCAGAACAGTCATTTACTCCCTTACTGCCTGAAATTGTCCAAAGAAAATAAAGGCATTTTCTGCTTTTCCTTGCACATCTCCTGAGTGCAGATTGACTCAGACTCTAACCTGGAGTCATATGGGTAAGGTGATTTTGAACAATGTTGTTTCTGAAATGTCCTCCGTGAGACAGACGAGATAGTAAGAGAAGGATGGAATTACAAGGTTGAAAACAAACCTGCATACACACTTAGTTTGAAAATCCGGGAAAGGACACCTACACCTAATGGGTTGAAAGTTTTGCTACCAACCCAAAACTAAGTAGTTTAAATCCACCAGCTGCTCTGCAGAACACGATGGACAATCTCCTCCTCTGCCATATACAACCCCTGAAAAGCCACTAGAAGGTCAACAATGAATTATCTTTACCATCTGAAGAAGGGGAAGTAAAATTGAGAAAGAGATTATTCTGAGAAGAAAGTGTCATATATCCACATACCTGAAGAGGAAGAGGATATAAATAAAGAACATCAAGGACTAACAGAAGGCCAATGTGACTGAAGTTGGTGAAGCAAAGTCAGAAGCACAGTTTCACAGGAAACTGAAAATGAGATTCTGTTTTCTATCTTAAGAGCATTGGCTAATAATTGAAGTTTGTTTCTTTTTATTTTTTTTATTATTTTTTGAGTGAGTGTACCGTCAAATCAGATCTGACTGGTACAGGAGGAAATTGTCCCTCCTTCTCCAGCAGAGCATCTGGTGGATTCGAACTGTGTGCCTCTGGGATTGTATTTGCAGCTCCTTGCCACTAGGCCACCAGAGCTCCCCTATAATTGAAGTTTTAAAGTGAACTGAATAAGACATGATTTGCACTTATTTTTTTTATTTGCAATGTATACAATAGATAGTGGAAAAAAAATACAATGCTCATCCTAGTCCTATGGAGGTATTTTTTTGCATTTTTCTTCCATCTTGAAGAAGATCTTTCTCTTTTTTGATAACCCTTCACTTTTACTAACATAATGCCATTTCCAAGGACTGCGTCTTCTGAAAACATGCCCAAAATTTTAAAGAGAAGTGTTACACTCATTTTACTTTCATTTCAATTTATTAAAAACCCACTACTGAAATAAACTTTATTTGAAGACCAATAATGTTAGCATATCAGTTAGTATCACTTAGGCACATGTTATTCAAAATATTAGGAAAACAACAAGGTGCAAGCATCAACTGTTTAATCAGATTCTATATACTTTAACCAATTCCATGCATCTTAAATATCACAAAGTAAAATGGAAAACTTACCTAAAAAGCACTAAAGGTAAATCAAAGTAAACAATTTTGTTCCAACAGATATCCAAATAAATGTAAAGTTAAGAAATTGGTTACAGGTTAAAATCTGACGTTCTCTGAGGTTACATACATTTTGTTCTTGGTGTGTGGGCTTTATTTTCAAAGTTATAGTTTGCACTGTTGTTTTTGTTTGTTTTCTTGCATAAACTGTTCAATAAAAGACTTAAACCTCTTTTAAAACAAGAAAGAAGTATTACCTTCCTTATCTCTAAGGAGATAATGTTGCACTTCCTCTAAGGTGAATTTGTTTATTCTCTTGGCAGTCCATGGGATGTTTAGTACTATTCTCCAGTGTCACAACTCAATGCATCAATTCTTCTGTCATCCTTGTTCATCATTTACCTTTCAGATACTTAGAAAGTAATTGAAAAGACCATGGTTTGGGTCAGGCACACCTTCATCTTTAAAGCGACATTCTTACTCTGTTGCACTTTAGAGAGGTCCTTGACAATAGATTTCCCGAAGAAAAAAGATTTCTTGACTGCTGTTACCATGAGTATTGATTGTGGATCCAAATAAGGGAAAATCTTTGACAACTTCTGTCTTTTCTCCGTCTATTATGATGTTGCATATTCGCCCAGTGGCGAAAATTTTTGTTTTCTCGATGTTAAGGTCTAATCAATATTGAAGACAGTAGTCTTTGATCTTTTGCAGAAAATGTTTCATTTCCTATTCACTTTCAGCAAGCAATATTCTGCCACTCTATGATACAGGTTGTTGAAGAGTCTTCCTCCAAACCTACTGCCACATTCTTCTTCCCTGCTCCCTTCTTTATACACTCCAGTGTTCTACCCTGGACCATCTTCACCATCTCTGATTTACTTGACACCATAACTACAGTCACTGTATCAATCCATCTCATAGAGAGTAATTCTCTCTTTTGCTGACCCTCCATCAAAAACATGATGTCCTTTTACAAGGAATAGCCTCTTTTAGCAACATGTCCAAAGTATGTGAAACAGAGCTTCACCATCGTTGCCTCAAGCAGCACTCTAACTGCACTTTCTCTGAGATATATCTGTGGTTTTTTTTTTATTTTGTCAGTCTCTGAGATAGTCAGTACTCTTCTCCAACACCACAACTAAAAGACATCAGTCTGTTTTCTGTCATCCTTATCCATTGTTAAGCTCTCAGATCCATAGCAGGTGATTTAAAAGATCATAGCTTGCCTTAGTCACACTTTAGTCTTTAAGCTAACATTATTGCTCTTCAGTACTTTGGAGAAGTCTCTGACAGAAGACTTAAAAGAATAGTTATTTCCTCACTGATTAGACCCAGGTACTTGAATAAATCTGATGGGGTCTTGCATCAGAAAGGATGTAACTAAGGAGGAAAATGAATAAATTAATATAGTAATGAGGAAGAAAGAAAATGGAAACATTCATCATCAACTAAAATGCAGTTGTGGCTGTAGTTGTGTGCCTTGATATTGGAATTATCTGGTAGTTAACCTTCCAGCAGGTTTTCAGAGTTAGTTAATTACAGGAGAGGAGATTGCTCATCTTTCTCCTACAAAGTAGCTGGTGAATGCGAACTCTACCTTTGAGAGTATAGTGTTGCACTCCCTAAAGTGCAACATATATAAAAAAGAATAAGTAGAAAACACCATATTTTGAATAACCTTTCAGAAAGGAAGATAATGAAGAAAAACGAAGAGATGGAAATTGCATAATTGGGATGGGAGTGTCAGAGACAGTGCGATTGGCACAGGACAGAGCGGAGTTTAGAGGTGTTGTACATAGGGTCGCTATGAGTCGCAGGCGACTTGACGGCACATAACAACAACAGCAACATTCATAATTACATTTTTCTTTGTGGTATAAATGACAATTACAGTACTAAAGCTCAAGTCTTCAATTATTTGGGTATGAATATAAATTAAACCAAAGAAAATAGCCTTCAATATAAATTGCATCTTAACATCAAGAAGACAAAAATCCTTATACTCAATCAGTAAGTTCCCATAGATTATCAAAAGAACAAATAGATATATATCTTGGGGGGGGGGATATAGCCAGAGTTCTCCTTGGAGTCAAGGATGGTGAAGCTTTCATCTCATGTACTTTGGTAATGCTGCTTGGATAGACTATTTCTTGGAAATGGAAATCATACTTTAAAAAGTGGAGGGTCGGTGACAGAAAGTCCTTCAACAAGATGGATTTAGATATTGACTGCAGCAGTGAGCTCAAGTGTATCAGAGATGATGAGGGTGGGCACAGGATAGAACAGGTTTTAGGTCTATTGTTCTCAAAGTCTCTATGAATCATACTCAACTAGATCATTAAGAACAACAAATTATACTAGGAAAATTTTTCATGAGGTAAATGCTTTTTGTAAATTTACATGAATCCTCTTTCATCTAATACAATGCTTACAACAAATTTACCCAGCCCTGTAACGGCATTTACCTTAACCAAAGGGCACAGTCTTCTTTGGCTAATTTGTTATCATCTAGATTCTCTTTGTTTGGATTTTTTATGGTAGAAGCAGGTATATCAATTCCTGTACCCACCCTACATTTTAAACCTGTATCAAACATTGAATTTCTTACATTTCAAGGTATCTACTAACTGAAACAGATTAAGGTCAAATGTTGCAAAATGTCTAACTGGCATTATGTCAGCTATGACATTGCAAAATACAGTCTTCACATACAAATAATATGTTGTGATAATCATAATATGCTAAGGTTGCATAGCAGAGTGCATTGGGGGTAGGGGAGGAGGCTGGTTCGGGGCCGGGGGGAATGTATACCAACAAAGAAGTTTATCTTTTGCTTTTCAAGGAGAGGAGTAAACTGGGAGGAGGGGGTAAAGAAAAAAAGTGCAACAATAAATGAATGAAAATCCAAAATCTCTGTAAATGTTCATTAAAATTAATAAAAATTTTTAAAAAGGGGAAAAAAGGCAAGAACATTAAATGTTCGTATGACCCAGATATTCCTTGATAGTCTGCAGATTTCACAATGTGTGAAAATATACAATTAGTAAATCCTAGATGGATATCTGGTGTTATGGAAGAGTACATTACATCAGGTTCTGGCACAGAAAAGTGTCACATCTATTGAAAAGTCCTTAGATACACTGAGAGTCTGAGTAGCAAGAATAATAATTGAAACCTCTCTCCGGAAAAGAAAAAATAATCGTATGTTGTATCTACAAAACACAGGAAAATTAGCCTGGTCTTTCAATGTTGCTATTGAGTTTACTATAACTCACAGGGACCCTGCAAAGAACAGACCTGAACCTTTCCTTAACCTGAACCATCCTCCTATTCTCTGTCCTGCTCAAGCCCATTGTAGTAGTTGCTGTGTTGATCTACCTCATTGAGAGGACCCTCTGATGGCAGTCAGAGTACAGATCAGCAAGTAAAAAAGTATTACAATAAATACATTATTTCTTACAAAGCACATTAAAGAATACCCAGTGTTTTCCAACAACTCTACAGTCTTATAGACAGCTTTCACAGCTCTGGTGGCCTAATGGATAAAGAGTTCCTTTTCCAACTCAAAAAGTATGAGGCTCAAATCAACCAGCTGGCGCTTGGGACAAAGACAGGAAATCTCTTCCTTTTCAATTCATAACCTCTGAAAACCTGATGAACTATGAGTCAGTTCCAACTCAAAGGCACATACCATCAAAAATATAAGGTCTCACTTTATGATAACATCTTGTTCATTATTATTAAAAAAAAGAAATTAAGTTTTTGTTACTTGAATACATGTTTATGAAGCAAAGTGGTTTTCCATTCCATTCCATATACATTCTATTATGACTACATTCTATGCACATTTTCTTTGCCTTTCCTAAAGAAAGCATGATAGGATAACCAGTGAGATCTCTATGGACATACGGAAAGGAAGGGGAGAGGGGAAGGTGACTGGAGATGAGAAGGGGGGGTAAATCAAGGATTGAAGAGTTTGTTGGGTGGAGGAAAGGAATGGAAAAAATTGATATGGATGACACATAATAAAAGCAAAAAATAAAGCACAATAAAGTGATCTCGACTATTCGTCTTATGATATTGCATATCAGATAAAGTTTACTTCTTAACCTTTTCCTAGTGATACAATGCAGAGAACAATGAAAAAACCATCTCAATAAAGACAGTAGCAAATATTTACAAATAATATGAAGGCTCAGGATATGTGGTTATTTGCAATTAACTGAGAGATGATTTTGGAAGGTTTATACCACAAAGTTTGTATGCTTAATCATCACTTACTATTGAGAAAGCCTCATAGATGACACATTATCATCATCAATGAGAGGGTATCAATGTGCCTTTCTTCCACAACTGTCAACAAATCAACTCCAACTCTACTGATCTTGTAGAACAGAATGGAAGTATTGCAGAGTATCCAAGGCTATAAATATTTATAGAAGTAACTTTGGGCAATAGTGGCAACTTTTTATCCACAGCAAATTCAGAAAATATGTGTCAACATAAAATTAATTCTGCGTATTATTTTCCTATAGATCTGAAAATCCTGTAATTAATTGTTACTGATAGAAAAAGATTAAGAAAGCAAAATAAAAACTTGGAGGAAAGTGCAGCATTTGTACTAATTAATGTTAAATTCACAGAGATAATTAAATAAAAATGATAGAATAAGGTAATTGTTTTTTCTAGAGATTACTTAATCTTTAAATTTTTTTTAAATGCAACTGAGTATTACTGCTGTTGCTATTTTGATGTACTGTCTAGTCAGAAGTGACTCATAGTGACTCTCCAGTAAATTTTCAGAGGCAGTAATTGCATTAAGATGATGATGGTCCATCCTTCTCCTTAGAACAGCTGGTGGGTTTGAACTCTGAGCCTCTGGGTGGAGAGAAAAACTCCTAACCACTAAGCCACAGAGCTAGAAATTGATTTTTTTTTCAGAGGAAACAATGCAATCTCTTAATTTTAAGATACTGTCATTTTTTTAAAATCAAAGACTTATCTTCTGATTATTTTATAAATATGTAGATTGTTTTATGTATCTAAAAAAACTATGCTATATGAAAAATTATATTAAATGAAAATGATCACATGGCATATGATGTAATATAAACAGAGATTTTTAATCCTAAAAACATAATCTTACATTCCCCCCCTCTGTTTTAATTTTGAGCAGTAATAAATCCAAAATGTAAAATGTGTTAGATTGAATTAAATGTTATCTAAGATTTTATTAAAACAACAGGCTATGTTCTTCTCAATTGCTTGTTGTGCATCTGAGTTTGACAACAACAACTAAGGTTGGTAGAAGATGAACTGATGCCTTTGAGATCTGAGTGATGCTGGGGAAGAGTATTGAACTTATCATGGTTTGCCAAGAGAACAAACAGGTATATGTCCGGGAGAAGTTGAAGCCAGGTTGCTCCTTGAAGGCAAGAATTTTAGAACTCAATCTCGCATATTTTGGGCATGTTGTCAAAAGAACCCAGTCCTTGGAGAAGGACATCATGCTTGGAAGGGTAGACAAGCACAGACAAGGAAGTCCTTGGATGAGATGGGGTGACACAGTGATTGTGGCAATGTTATCAGGTGTGTCCAGAGATGACAAGGTTGGCTCCGAGGATGTCAGGACTTAGAATCATTGTTGGGCTTTCTCTGAGTCATAGTCAACTCAAGGGCTCATAAAAACAACAATAACAATCTAAACAATTAGTATGTATATTTTTTACAAGATATTAATGACATCTTTCTTCTGTTCATCTTCTTTACTTTAGTATTTCTTCCCTTGGTTTTGGCCTTTCAGCATTCTAGTGCAATTTTCAGAATCTTTTATGAAGTTCATTTTTGTTTTTTTCCTTTCTTCTCTGTATTTGTAATGACATTTGGTTTTCCTAAAGGATAGTTAGTAGCTTTGATGTCAACCAATAATCATCTGGTCTTCAATTATTAGTGCTCAATACATCATATCTATTCTTTTGCTTTTTTTTACTTTAAATAAACAATATTTTTCTTTTTATTAATTTTAATGAAAGTTTACAGAGACTTAGGATTTCCATTCATTAATTGTTGCACTTTTCTCCCTGACCACCCCAACCCCCCAATTCACTCTTCTCCTTGAAAAGTAGAAGAAAAACTCTTTCATTGTTATGCAATCCCTTCCCCCCAAGTCCACTCCAGTGTGTAGCCTTCATTCTGGACTCCTGTCATGACAGTAATACCCAATCATAATTACCTTTTAAACAGTTCTCTCCCTGATCTGTTTCAATGCAGTATACATTATTCCTCCTCTCCTTCTCTGTCTTCCCTCAACCCCGATGTCAGTCCCATTTTACAATAGTAGCCCTATGCAGTATTTGTCCTTTTGTGACTGAGATATTTCACTCAGCATAATGTCTTCTAGGGCTACCCATTCTGTATAATATTTCATGAATTCCTTAGTCTTTCAATGTAGCATGGTATTCCATTGTGTGACTATACCACAGCTTCTCTATCCATTCATTTATTGATGGACACTGGGTTGTTTCCAGCTCTTTGATATATATAAAGCTGCAATAAACACAGGTGTGCATATATCTGCTTGGGTGGCCATTATGGTTTCTTTAGGGTAAATTCCCAGCAGTGGAATGGCTGGGTCAAATTATATTTCTATTTGCAACTTTTTGAGAAAGCACCATACTGCCTTCCATCATGGTTGCACCATTTTACACACCCACCAACAGTGAATAAGTGTTCCAGTTTCTCCACAACCTCGCCAGCATTTGTTGTTTGCTGTTCTGTTATATTTTGCTATTTTTACTGGGGTGAAATGATATCTCATAGTTGTTTTTATTTGAATCTCTCTTAGAGCTAGGGACTTTGAACATTTCTTCATGTGTTTGTTGGCCATATGAATGTTTTCTTTGGTGAAGTCTCTGTTCATATCCTGTGCCCATTTTTCCACTGGGTTATTTACCTCTATCTTGTTGTGATTATCAAGTATTTTATAAATTTTAGATATAAGTTCTTGTCTAACATGTCATTACCAATTTTTTTCCTATTCTGTGGCTTCCCTTTTTACCCTGTTGGAGAAGGTTTTGTATGTGCATAAGGATTTGATTTTTATAAGATTCCATTCATGCATTTTATCCTCTAATGGTTGTAGATTTTCCAGGATGCTTGGAGGTTTGTTTATGTTGTGGTTTTTGACTTCTAGAGTTCTTCCAAGCTTTTCTTTAATGAAGTTTATAGTCCTTGGTTTTAGTCTTAGGTCCATAATCCACTTTAAATTGTTTTTTTGTAGATGGAGTGAGGTGTGGAT
>NW_006399878.1:4803274-4804705 GCF_000299155.1 Elephantulus edwardii | reverse complement strand
CATATCTGTTATGAATCCCACTTGGTCATGGTGAATTACTTTTTTTTTATGTATCGTTGGATTCTATTGGCCAGGATTTTATTCAGGATTTCATTTCACATACTTTGGGTATGTGGCCAGGAGGGACTGATCCTTTGAGAAGGACATTATACTCAGAAAAATTGTAGGACAGAGCAAGAGAGGAAGACTTCGGATGAGATAGATTAACAAAGTTGTGAGGGAAATGGGGTTAGATATGTAGATTCAGTCAGACTGACTCAGGACCAG
The DNA here is from genome assembly GCF_000299155.1 of Elephantulus edwardii. NCBI lineage: Eukaryota > Metazoa > Chordata > Mammalia > Macroscelidea > Macroscelididae > Elephantulus > Elephantulus edwardii. The sequence goes on along the minus strand of NW_006399878.1, from coordinate 4,804,438 downwards.
GCAGGCTTGAGAGCTGTTGTACATAGGGTAAGTATGAGTCACAGGTGACTTGACAGCATATAATAAAAACAACATATTCCATTATTTAGTTTATTTAACATTTTTTAACTTTCCAGAATATATCGAAGTCTTTTCCAACTAACTAGGGTATTAGTGAATGGTATAATTTTAAAGTTATATAATTGTAAGACAGATTTGATTAAAATAAACATTTATTAGTATTCTGATATTAGAATTTGTTGTTACCTAGAATAATAAATCAACTAAAACCAGTGAGATTTTACTCAAATAGAGAATTTCAGAATTACTGAGTAAGGATATAAAAGGTGTCATATTTATAATAAAGTAACCTCTACAGCAGGATTGTAGCTTTTCAGCACTTACCCTTCTATAAAAGAGGATACTCTCATTAATCTAAATATCTGTTGAAAACCAGGTATCATATTTTAGGACACATAAAGCTATTAGGTAAATATCTTTGAAAGATGTGTTTGTGTTCAAATGAATGTTGATTCAAACCATAATAAAATATTATATTATGTCATAAACCATGACTGGAACTTCTGAAAATGCACTGAAAGCTCTGCCATGGGTCAACTCCAACTTGATGGTACGCAACAGCAGAAAGTATGAGAGGAGCATGGAACAATAAAAATACATTTTGCATTATTTTACAACTGAAGATACAAAAATAAAATATGGCTAAGCAAAGTATTTTAGTCATGTGATGTTAGCCTAAAAATTGGTGCTTTATAGCCCTTTATTTTCTGGTCTTCAGGTTCCTTAACTGCATGTGGTCTTTCAAATCAGGATGGTTTTGCAAAACAGCATCAGCTGTGAGAGTAGGATAAGTGAAAGAATATACTACACACTAAGAAGAAAGACTTGAGGAAAGAAAGACTTGCAGCCAGGCTTGAGATGAGTAAGACTTTTGACAGAAATACCCTGGTGAGAGTAAGACTATGGTAAGAGAGAGACTGTAGCATTGCTGTGAACAAATGGTGGCATGGTATGGCTTGAGGTTTCTTGCACTTGTGCTGGCCACAGTTGCTTCTTATTTCCTTCTCTTACCTTATTACTATCTATGACTACATCTGCTGAAGGAACCGCTGGAGAAGCTCAATATCAGCTGTGAAAACTAGGCCGGGGGCTGATTGTGGAACA
>NW_006399878.1:4798067-4799829 GCF_000299155.1 Elephantulus edwardii | reverse complement strand
AAAAAGAGCCCAAAACAACATCCTTACTCTAAAAATTAAATCTAGAAATCTACAGTTTTGGAATCTTACAACTTTCAGAAAAAATAGATATTAAAAAATGAACAGCCTCAAGTCAACAGTGAAGTCACTATTATTTGGTAATTTTTGTAAATACTAAAGACATAACAAAACATTCCCAAAGAAGAAAAAGAAAATTATAATGACTATTGTGGATTGAGTTATGTCTTCTCCTAAAACATTGTTGCAGTTGCTATATACTATCAAGACAAAATCAACCCATAGCTCACCTTTTTGCCAGTTTTCAGAGGCAGTTTAATTGCATAGGAGGAGATTGTCCGTCTTTCTCGAAGGAACAGCTGTGGAATTGAACCTTATGCCTTTGGGATTGCAGCACAGTTCCATAACAATAGGTCACCACGGAAGCAAGGTAATTATCCTCCAAGATCTAGTAATCTAAAACCGAATAGCTGTTAGGAGAATTAAAGGCGAAATATAATGCTCCCAAATCTCATCTCAACTCTTTTACAAATATTGGGAGTTCCCCAATGTGTGGCCAACAGTAACTTTTGTCTCATTAGAGTTAAAGAGGAAGAAATAGAGAGTGGGGATTAATATTATCAAGAAATAATGCCTAAGAATAAAGTCTATATTTATTTATTATTTTGTTTTAATCTTAGCCGTTTAAGTGAAGTTGCTTGATACCAGACAGGACCAGGACATATGGATAGGCAGGATAGTGAATGCTGGATGCGCAGATGGTGAAGAAACAATGACATTCTCTACAATGGTCTTTCTCTAGAGCTGTTATCCTGAATTTGAACTTTTAGCCTCCTAAAGCACAGAAGAATCTATTTTTGTTTTTAATATTCTTAGAAACTTCATTCTTTAATCAAAACTAAACACATTACCAAATATTCACCAGCACAGGACTCCATAGATAAAATGTATTATATTCATAAGATGAGTAGTATAGTATCTAATGATATATGTCACAGAGATATACTATATAAAGACAAAAATATCATATAAACAGGTCTTTTTTCTCCACTGTTTTTCTTCAGGGATAATGTTCTTGATGTTTTTTTGTAATTTATTCAACCTTTAGTCATTACATAGTATTGTAATGCATTACAGTATTCAACAAATTAAATCTATTTATGGTATTCCTGTTATAGCAATGTCAGAAAATGGAGACCATGACTTATAGATAGGTTGCGAAAAAGATTCAAATAAGACTAAGGTTGTAAAATTTTTCATCACTAAAGAAAACAAATAATTCCCATGTTTTCAATTATCTATTGACTAAATTATCCATTTTTTTCCTTTGCCCTTATAGTTAATCCTCAAAAGACATTCTCTATTTTCTTCTGGCATTTGAAAAAGTGGAGAACCCCATAAAGCCTTTCTCTATCTTGTTAAAAAAAAAGACATTCTCTATAGTGTTCTTTCACCTTTTGTCATCATACACACATACAAACACACAACAAAATTTACTGCTATTGACTCCGTTTTAATTTGGATCTTATGGAAACAAACTTTCCCATCACTGGTGACTCCTTCAAACCACTACTTTAAGTAATCACTGTACCATGAAGGCTCTTAAAGAGAAGCAGGAGCGACATCCACTTCCAAAATGGCTTGCCTCTGGAAACTCTATGTACGAACAGTGCTCAGGCTGTTCGTTCATAGGGTTGCTATGAGTCGTCTACGACTCAACGGCATTAAACAACAATAACAATGATGATGACAAAGAGAGAGCTAC
>NW_006399878.1:4778808-4797602 GCF_000299155.1 Elephantulus edwardii | reverse complement strand
ACTTTTCCAACATGGTGAAAACAAAACCAGCAGACTGGAAAAAATATTTGGCAATGACATTTTAGACAAGAGACTTGTAACTAAAATTCACAGAATACTACGTCTTCACTCCCAAAACAACAACAATAACAAAAACAAAAACACCCAACAAAACCAAAATAAGACCAGTAATTTAATTTCAAAATGAATGAAAATAATGAAAAGATTCTTCACCAAGAATAATATTCAGATGGCAAGCAAACATGAGGAAATATTCAAAATAACTGGCAATCACAGAGATCAAAATCAAAACAGTAATGAGATATTATCTCACCCCAGAAGCAGTAAAAAAAAGTTTAACAGGACAGCAAAAAATAAATATTGGCAAGAATGCAGGAAGGCTGAAAGTCTCAGATATTGCTGATAGGATTGTAAAATGGTAAAGTAAAAACTCATCCTTTTGTTGAATTAATCATATTATTATTCCTTCATATGTCTTGAAATTTACTTTTTCTGATATTTGCACATAGTACAGCCTCAGTGTGTTTGAATGTGTTCTGATAGTTTTCTATCATTTACTTTTTGACCAGTCAAGGTCCATGTAGACATTATCTTTGCTTTAAATGATTTTGTAAGAATAATTTTTAGTTAAGGAATTTTAACTTTGAGTCTCCATATTGTTGTTGTTGTGGTTGTTGTTGATTGCCTTCGAGTTGAACGCAACTCATAGTGACTCCATGAACAAAAGGCCTGAAGCCTTCCTATACCTATCAACATTTATCAAAATTCATAGAGTTTCCAGAGGCATGTTGTTCAGGAAGTAGATACCACCACTCCTGCTTCCAAACCTGGCTTAAACTGGGAGCTCCAGCAATCACTGTCTATTATGGATAACCATTATACTATTTGACACCACAATGGCACAAGGCTCAGCATCACAGCAACCCCAGGTGACCTCAGTACAGCATATTGACAGAAGAATGCTGTACCACTAAGAAGAATGTTCCTACAAAATATAATAACAACAAATTTTAAATAACAAAGCCCTCCTCGAGGTCTTGCTGACTCTAAATAAGAGTCTTAAATAAAAAGCAACCAAAATAGTATGCTATTTTTGTTATGTGCTGTTGAAGCACCTGCGCTGTATAGCAACCTTATGCATAGCAGCTCTGAACCCTTCCCTGTACTGAGCCAGTCTCACTAATTCTGACACAACAACATTCATTGTCCCAGATACTGTATCAATCCATTTATTTTGGGGTCTTCCTCTCTTGTCCTGTCCATCCATCCTTCTGAGCATGATGTCCAAGGACTGATCTCTTTTGGCCACGTGCCCAAAGTATGTGAGGCAGAGCTTTAAAATCCTAGCCTCCAAGGAGCAACTTGGTTTCACCCTCTCCAAGACTGACTGATTTGTTTTCTTGGCAGTCCCTTGTATGTTCAAGACTCCTCCAGCATCGCAACTTGAAGACAACTTCTTCTGTCATCCTTAGTCATTGTTCAACTATCTGAAACATAACAAGTGATTGAGAATAACATGGCCTGGATTAGGCACACTTTTGTATTTAGACTCACATTGTTGCTCTTCGGTACTCGGGAGAGGTCCATGACAGCAGATTTTCCCAATGCAAATCATCTTTTGATTTCCTGACTGCTGGTGTTAAGAGTGGTGATTGCAAGTTGTAATTGCAAACACCTCAATCTCTTCTCCATCTATCATAGTGTTGCCAATTGGCCCAGTGGTGAGTATCTTTGTCTTCTTGATGTTAAGCTTCAATCCATATTGAAGACCAGAGACCTTGACCTTTTGCAGCAAGTGATTCAGGTCTTCTTCAGTTTCAGCAAGCAAGGTCGTGCCATCTGCATATCATAGATTGTCAATAAGTCTTCCTCCAATCTTGATACTACACTCCTCCTCTTAAAGCCCTGCTTCCTGAATGATCTGTTATGCATACAGATTGAAAAGGTATGGGAATTGGATGCATCCCTGACATACTCCTGTCTTGATTTTAACCATGTGGTATTTCCTTGCTCTGTTCTGAAACTGCTTCTTGGTGCAAGTAAAGGTTTCATATAAGCATTATCAAGTGTTCTGGGATACCCATTCTCCTCAAAGTTAGCCACAATTTGTTGTGAGACACACAGTCAAATGCCTTTGCATAGTCAGTGAAATACAATTATTATGCTATTTTCAATGTGAGTGATTGGGTGATTTACAACAAATTCTTTAACCTACCATTCATTTGTTCCTCATCTTTCAGAGATAAATCTACCTAACGTTTCATAAAAATGGGTATCAAAAGCAAAAATTTGGTTAGGAAAGATTAGTGTAACAAAGACACGGAAAGTAATGTTGGAAGTGAAATTGAAGGTGATTGTAAATGGGAGCTATTAGAAGGTGTCATTGAAACTGCCACTGAGAGATTTTAGATATGCAACTGATGGAAACTAGTGGTGAAGTTATCAAAGAGGAAAATGTAGTGACAAAAAGAATGAAGCTGTTTCAGAAGAAGTGGTGTTGGAAAGAACTTAATATTGAAAGAATTCTTAGTAATTATGAAACTTGAATCTTCCAAGGATAAAATTCTGAAAGGCAATTCAAGCTTAAGAAAATGACAATAATTTGCTAGGGAATAAAAAAGAGGGATATTCTATATAATGTTTGTTGTTGTGTACCATAGAGTCAGAGCTGACCCATAACTGACCTTCCAGTGGGTTTTCAGAGGTAGTTAATTACAAAGGAAGAGATTATTCATTCTTTTCCTGCAAAGCAGGTGGTGCAGTCAAACTGCGTTCAGGATTGTAGTGCAGTTCCTTGTCATTAGGCCAGCAAGTTCGAAATTGGGAAGGGTGTACATCAGGGATGTGTCCCATCTCAATACATTTTAACCTATATGCAGAACAGATTATCTAGGAAGCTGGGCTATATGAGGAGAAATGTGGCATCAGGATTGGAGGAAGTCTCATCAATAACCAGCATTACATAGATGGCATAATCCTGCTTGTTGAAACGGAAAAGGACCTGAAGGACCTTTATCAGAAGGTCAAGTACTACAGCCTTCAATATGGATTGAAGCTCAATATCAAGAAAACAACAATTCTCACCACTAAGCCGAATGGCAGCATCACAATAGACTATGAAGAGATTGAGTTTGTTAACAGTTTGAGTTTGCCTGGCTCTGCAATCAGCACTTTTAGCACCAACAGCTAGGAAATTAATAGATGAATTGTGCTGGGAGCCACTCCAAAGTACTGAAAATCAGTGATTAAGGTGCACCTGATTCAGGCCTTGGTCTTTGCAATTACTTGCTGTGCATCAGAGAGTTGGACAATGAGTAGGGATGATAGAAGGAGAGTTGATGCCTTTGACCTGTGATGGTAGGGAAGAGTAGTGGGTATATCACGGACAGCTAGGAGAACAAACAGGTTCATTCTAGAGAGGGTGAAACAAGGATGTTTCTTGGAGGTAAGTATTCTGAAGCTTCATCTGGCATACTTTGCACGTGTTGCAAGGAGGAACCAGTCCTGGGAGAGGGAATTCATGCTTGGGATAGTGGAGGGACAGTGCAGGAGAGGAAGACCCTTGATGAGATAGATTAATTCAGTGACAGGGTTAATGTTTTGGAGACAATAAGATTGGAACAGGATAGAAAAGGATATAGAGCTGTTGAACATAGGGTTTCTATGAGTCACAGTGACTTGATGGCACGTAACAACAACATTCTATAGAATAAGTTGTTGTTGTTGTTGTTACGTGCCGTCGAGTCGTTTTCGACTCATAGCGACCCTATGCACAACATCCCTAAACCCTGCTCTGTCCTGTGCCAACCGCACTGCCTCCGATACACCCATCCCGATTACCCCAGTCACTGAATCAATCCATCTCATAGAGGGTCTTCCCCTCCTGCGCCGTCCCTCCACCCTCCCAAGCATGATGTCCCTCTCCAAGGACCTGTCCCTCCTGGCAACATGTCCAAAGTATGTCAGACGAACCCCCAGAATCCTTGCCTCCAAGGAGCAGCCTGGTTTAATCTCCAAGATGAATCTGTTTGTAAGTTACAGAATTAAAAAAAGAACATCATTCAACCTGGTCCTGATACATGTTTTAAAGAAATAAAGATTTAAATTTTAAAGATTTCAACGTTTTCAATTAAGCAAACAAAGCTACCATTGTTATTGGATTGATTCTAGCTCACATTGATCCTGATACCACATTTCTTCTCATAGAGCACAGCCTCTTGGATAATCTGTTATGCATATAGATTGATAAGGTATAGCGACAGGATATATCCCTGACATACATCTTTCCCAATTTGGTATCATGTAGAGTTTCCTTTCTCTCTTCTGATGACTGCCTCCTGTCCAAGTATAGGTTTCACACAAGCATACACAAGAGTTCTGGGATTTTCCTTCTTTTCAGAGTTAGCCACAGTTGTTGTTATCCACACAAACACCTTTACATAATCAATGAAACACAGACAGACACTCCTCTGGTACTCCCTGTTTTCAGCTAAGATTAATCTAACATTAGCTACAATATCCCTAGTACTGCAGCCTCTCTAAACCCAGCCTACACTTCTGGAAGTTCTCTATTTATGTGGTGTTTCAATCATTTTTGTATAATCTTCAGCAAAATATTACTTGCATGCAATATTAATGTAATTTTTTGATAATTTTTGCATTCTGCTTGTTCACCTATCTTTGGAATGGGAACAAATATTGATATCTTCCAGTCAGATGGAAAAGTGGTAGTCCCCCAGATTTGTTGGCACAACTTGGTGAGCACATCCAGGGCAGCATCTGTTTATTGAAATATATCAGTTGATACACCATCAATTCCTGGAGCCTTGTTTTTTGCCAATTCTTCCAGAGCATCTTGAACTTCTTCCTACATCGCCACAGGAAGATACATCAACAATCTATATTATACAGATGACACCACCCTGCTTGCTGAAATTGAGGAGAACTTGAAGTGCTTGCTGCAGAAGGACTGCAGCCTTCAACACGGAATGAAACTCTATATCAAGGAAAAAAAAAGATTCTTACCACTGGGCTGATTGGCAGCATCATGTTGAATGGTGAAGAGACTGAGATTTTAAAAAGCTTTAGTTTGCTTGGCTCCACAATCAACACTTTTGCATCAGCAGTTAGGAAATTAAAAGATGTATTGCATTGGGAAAGTTTGCTGTCAGAGATTTCTCCAGAGTACTGATGTGTAATGATATCTCTCTGGAGACTAAGGTCCACCTGATCCAGACCATGGTCTTTTCAATCACTTGCTATGCATCAGAGATATAGACAATGACAAGATAAAACAAAAGGAGAAATGATGCCTTTGAAATGTGGTTTTGGAGAAGAGTATTTAATATACCATGGACTGTTAAGGTTCGTTCTGGAGAGGGTTGAACAAAGCTGCTCCTTGGAGGCAACTGTTCTTAGGCTTCCTCTGACATACTTCGGACATGTTGCAAGTAGGGACCAGTCCTTGGAGAAGGATGTCAGGCTTGGGAGGGTGGAGAGACAGTACAGGAGATGAAAACTCTTGATGAGATGAAATGATTCAGTGACTGGGGTAATGGGGGTAGATGTGTCAAAGACAATAAGATTTTCTTAGGATAGAGCAGAGTTTAGGGCTGTTGTACACAGGATCACTATGAGTCACACACAACTTGACAACACATAACAACAACATATTAATCCTATAAAGCAGAAAAGAGCTGCCCTGTTTTTGAAGTGAGGCATGTAGCTAGATGAGGCTATCCCTTGGAAATAGGCAGTATTCTTAGAAAGATGGAAGTTCAATGAAGGAGAGGAAGATTGCTAACAAGATAAATTGACATGGCAAATTCAGCAATGGGTTCTATTGTGTCAGAGATGACCAAGATTACATAGGATAGGGCATGGTTCAGACTGGCTCTTCCCAGCACCTCTAAGAGTCATACTTGAATTAAAGTACCTAACTGCAATAACAAAGTTTTTATAGGAGCAGACTTCCATACTTCTTACCATAGTTGTGGTTAGGTATCATTGTGTTAGAAACAGTTCATAGATAATTCTCCAATGGGTTTTCAGAAGCTGTAAATCACAAGAGAAGATTTTTTTTGTCCCATCTTTGTCCTTTGGAGAAGCTTTTGGATTTGTATTTCTTTTCTTTGGATTGACAGAATAATTCCTTATCCAGCAATCTAGCAAAGCTCCATTTCTCACACAGAGTGACTGAAAATTTACTGCTAACTTTTCAATTAGCAATATAGCACTTAAACATTGCACTGGAAAGACTCCTGTGGTTTTAATTACAGTGTACTAGATAAATGTTAAGAAGCCTCTGTGCATAGTTGCATTATTCGTCAGACTGTTAATCCGAATGCTGACAGTTTGATCACCAAGTCCTTTTTATAAGAAAGATGGGCAATCTCTTTTCCTGAAGATTCATAAGGTTAGAAAGCAATGGAGGTCTGTGTGTGCCTGAAACTTCTCAACAGAAATAGATTTTGGAGGATAAATATTACTTTTTTGCTTAAACCATCCGACATACTTATAATCAATAGTGAAAGAGGTTTTGATGATTGGATAAAATGTTTTCTTTATTTGGAATAGGGAAAATTTAATATAAAGATTTATTAACTTTTTAAAAAATCCCATTAATATGTTGCCATACAAGAGAGTTACATTTAAGAAATGAAGAGAAAGATAGACTCAAAATTAAAGACTGGGGGTGGGGCGTGGGGGGTGGAATATACCAAGCAAATGGCGTCCACAAAAGAGCAGGAATGACAATACAAATCTCTGATAAAATAGACTTCAAGATGAAAATCATGATAAAAGACAAGAAAGGGTACTATATAACGATTAAAGGCACACTAGATCAAGAAGACAAAACCTTGACCAAATGATAGAACTGTAAACTATATTTTAAAAAAATCTCAACACTGTAGTTAATAGAATCGAAGAATAAAATAGACAAAACCACAATAGTGAAGAGACTAACATACCACTCTCACCAAATGATAGATCAACTCAAAAGAAACTTAACAAAGATACAGAAGATCTATGCTGTACAATCAATCGACTCAACCATGTAGATGTATTTAGAGTACTACACCCAACTAAAACTCAGTTTATTTTCTTCTCATGTGCATATGGTATGTTCTCCAGAATTGATCATATAGAGGGACACAAAGCAAACCTCAACAAATTTTCAAAAAGACAGAAACAATATAAAATATCTTCTCAAACCACAATGCCCTAAAACTAGAAATTAACTGCAAGAAGGTAAAGCTTATGTAAACCATCCATGTAGCAGCTAAGTAACATCCTGCTTGAACACGACAGTGTTCTACAAGAGATAAAGAATGAAATAAATAGTTCCTTGAAACAAATGAAAATGAAAATACATCATATTAAAACCTCTGGAATTATCAGGGGGCAATTCATAGTAATAAACACACACATAAAAAGTGAAGAAAGATGCAAAATTAATAATCTAATTCAACACCTACATCAAATGAAAAAAGAACACAATCTTATCCCACAGCCTCTAGAAGAATGAAAATGATAATAACAATGGCTGAAATCAATGAGATAAAAAAAACAGAAAAAACAATTGAAACCATCAGCAAGACAAAGAGCTGGATTTTTAAAAGGCTCAATACAGTTGACAAATTATTGGCAAACTTCACAAAAGAAAAAAGAGGATACACATAAATAGATTAATTAATGACAGTGGTGACATCACAAAAAAAAACCCAAAATGAAATCAAATCAGTAATTCCAGAATATTATGAAAAGCTATGCTCTGAAAAATTTGAAAACCTAAAGGAAATAATAGATGAATTAATACAAACTCATTCCATTCACAGATTGACACAGATCGATGTAAAACACTTGAAGAGAACTATCACAAAAGAATAAAATGAGCAGGTCATAAAAAGAATCCCCCAGAAAAAAACAGCCCTGAACCAGATGGCTTCATAGTTGAATCCTACCAAGCATTCAGAGAACATATATCACCAATTCTACTTAAAATTATTTAAAAAAAAATAGAAAAGGAAGGAACACTCCCAGACTCATTCTATGAAGCAAGAATAACCCTAATATCAAAAGCAGGCAATGATATTACTAAGATAGAAAACTATATATCTTATCAATATAGATGCCAAAAATACTCAACAAAATCCTAGCCAAAAGAATCCAGTGGTATTTAAAAAGAAAAAAAATTCACCACGACCAAATGGAGTTCATAAGTATGCAAGGATGGTTCAATATAAGAAAAACAATCAAAATCAATGTGATTTATTACATTAAAAAAGAAAATAAGAAGATATGCATAATCCTAGCAATTGATAAGACAAGGCCTCTGGCAAAATGCAACACTCAGCAAAATAGGTATAGAAAGGCATTTCCTCAACATAGTGAAAAGTACATAAGCAAAACCAAGAGCTATTATTATTCTCAATGAAGAAAGACTAAAAGCATTCTCTTTGAAAACAGGAACCAAACAAGTATGCCCACTGTCACCACTCCTAGTCAAAATCGTGTTGGAAGTATTTGTCAGGACAATACATCAAGAGAAAGAAAGAAAAGGCATCCAGATCAGCAAAGAGATGGTGAAACTGTTGCTATACGACAATGATCTGATAGTATACACAGAAAACCTCAAGGATTCTAAAAAAAAAGAGCAACCAAAACACCCTGTTAGACCAATTAAATAAAGTGGTAGGATAGGAGATCAATATACACACATCTGTGAGATTATTCTACAGTAACAAAGAAAACACAGAGAAGGAAAATAACAAAGCAATATTTTTACAATAACCAACCACAAAGTGAGACACTTAGGAACAAACCTAAGTAGAGTCACAAAAGACCTTTACAAATAAAACTACAAAGCACTTCTTTGAGAAACAATAAAAGACAGAAAACATATTTCCTGTTCATGGAAAAGAATACTTAATATAGTTAAAATCATATCCTACCAAAATCAATATACATGTTTATTGCAATTTCAATACAAACACCAGTTCATTTTTAGAAGATACAGAAAATATAATTGAAAAGTTTATTTGGAGAGAAAAAAGACCCTGAATAAGCAATATACTTCTGAAAAACAAAAATAAAGTGAGAGACATGATACTCCCTGATCACAGCATATCACTCTCTGAATTCAAATCCTACTACACTGCCATGGTGGTCAAGACAGTGTGGTACTGGTATAACGACACACACATAGATCAATGGAATAGAATTTAGAACCCAGAAATCAGCTCATCTAACTTTGGTCAACTGATTTTTGACAAGGAGATTAAATCAGTCAAGTGAGGAAATGACAACCTTTTAAACAAATGGTGTTGGGAAAATTAGGAAACTATCTGTAGAAAACTCAAGCAAGTTCCACACCTCTCACCAAACAAAATAAAATCAACTCAAAGTGGATCAAAGCCTAGGACTAAAACCAAGGACTATATACTTCATTTTTAAAAAGCTGGGGAAAACTCTGGAAGCCTTAAACAGCAACATAAGCAGTCTTCCAAGCATCCTGAAAACCTTACAGTCAGGAGAGGATAATATAGATGAATGGGATCTTTTAAGAATCAAATCCCTATTCACATCCACACACTTCTCCAACAGGGTAAAAAGGAAGACCACAGACTGGGAAAAATATTTGGTAATGATATGTCTGATAAGGAACTTATATCTAGAATTTATGAAATATTTGAGCACCACAACAAGATAAAAGTAAACAATCCTATTGCAAAATGGACATAGGATATGAACAGAAACTTCACTAAAGAAGGCATTCAGATAGCAAACAAACCCACGAAGAAATGTTAAAAATCCCTACATCTAAGATAGATGCAAATCAAAACAACTATGAGATATCATCTCATCCCAATAATAATAACAAAATTCAACAAAGCAGCAAACATCAATTGCTGGCAAAGTTGTGGAGAAACTGAAACCCTTATTCACTGTTGGTGGAAGTGTAAAATGGTACAACTACTATGGAAGGCAGTCTAGCGCTTTCTCAAAAAGTTGAAAATAGAAATACCATTTGACCAGCAGTCCCACTACTGAGAATATATCTTAAAGAAACCAGAACTGCCACATAAGGAAATATAAGCACACCTATGTTTATTGCTGCTTTGTTCACAATAACAAAGAGTTGGAAACAACCCAAGTGTCTATAAAAAAAAACCGAATGGATTGAGAAACTGGTATATTCACAGAATGGAATACTATGCTGCATTGAAAAACAAGGAAATCATGAAATATTTTACAAAATGGGTGACCCTGGAGGACGTTATGTTGAATGAAATATCAAAATCATAAAAGGACAAATATTGTATAATGTTATTGTTAGAAAACACGTCTAACATCAGGCTTAAGGGGAAACTAAGAGGGAATAAATGATGTACACAACAAACAGATGAGGGAGGAAACTATTTAAAAGAGATATGTGATTGAGTATTATTTGCATGGCAAGAGTCTAGAATAAGAGCTATATAGTAAAGTGATAGGCACAGGATAGAGCAGGGTTTAGGGCTGTTGTGCAGAGGGTCGGTATGAGTCATAAGAGACTCAAAGGCACATAACAACAACAGTAAAGTGAACTGGGAGGGGGATTGTATAACTATGAAAGACTTTTATTTTTTCTTTTCAGAGAGAAAAGCGAACTGGGGCCGGGGGAGGAGTGGGCAGGAAGGAAAGTGTGCAACAATGAATTTTTGGAAATCCAAGTTCTCTATAATGTTTCATTGAAATCTTAATAAAAAATGGATGAGTTAAAGACATGTCTAAAAGAAATAAATGACTAGGCATTATTTATATGACTGACGTCCAGAATAAGAAGTGAATAGCAAAGTGCACTGTGGGTTGGGGTGGGAGGGAGGAAACTGTGCAATAATTGAAAAATCTTTTTAAAGAGAAAAGCAAACTAGGTGGTGGGTATGGTAGAAAGTGCACAACAATGAATGAATGGAAATCCAAGTTTTCTGTAAACTTTTGTTAAAATATCAATAAAAAATAATGAAAGAAAATTTCAACCTAACTTGCAAGAGACTAGAAGGCATTATGTCGAGTGAGGTAACTCAGTCTTATATCGATAAAACTTCATAGCACCATTATTGTGAAAATAGATAACTAGTGAAACATGTATAGGGATCCAAGTGGAAAAGGGGTGGGATCAGAGGTGTGAGGGTCGAGAAGAGGAAATCATAGGGTTACACAATTTGGTGGATAGAGGGAGAAGGGGTAAAGGAAATGGGAGAGATCAGGCTGGGCTCTGGAAAAACAAGGGAGTGGTGAGCATAGCTGAATGGTGATTGATTTTATAAAGCACAGTGGAAGAGAATGACTGCATGAAACTCAATGTGAATGAATGATAGAATGAAGCACAATGTATACTAACCTTGCATGCAAACCAATGTAAAATTTTTTTTAAAAAACCTTTAAAAACTTTTAAAAGTTATCAACTAGTAAAAATGAGATTAATTATCTACAAACAGACATAACTAAATGTTTAAGAACATGAGACTAACAAAGATTAGGAGGGGGTACTGTATCTAGAGCTGAGAGAGTATCCAGAAAATGGAACAAACTTGGAAGAGGGTCCTTCTGCCTCCTAATTGAGATTCATTCAGAATGACTATTGCCTATTCAGTAGGTAATTCCCTGATTTTCAAAGTTTCAAAGACCAGAGCTGGAGGGCAGTGAATGATTTATTTGGGTGCCAGTGGGTCTCCGATTATGGATAAGGAACTGTCTGTTGGGGACCTGGAATTCCTGCATGTTGGATACAGCCATGTTGTTTCTGGAGGCCCTGCACTTAGAGACACTGTTTTAAAGGTATTTTTCATCCATTTCTGCTTGCCAACCCCTTAAATGAAAAATCAAACCAGCTGGCAATCTGATACATGGTTAGCACATAGGACAGAGTAACTCTGCTCCATGAGGTTTCCAAACCTGTAAGTCTTTGTGGAAACACATTGATTCATATTTCTTCCACTGAGAGGCTGTTGCGTTAGAACTTTACACCTTTGATTAATAGCTGAGCACTTAACAGAATAGAACTCCTTTAAGACTAACATTTTAAAAGTCATGACATAATTGCAATTTTTCTGAGAAGATTAGTAAGCACTCAGCTGCCGACTGAAAATTTGGTGATTATAATCTACCTAGTAACTACCTGGAACAATATGGTTCTGTAGACATGACATAGAAGAAAACTCCATTGGTGTATTCTCCTGTGTCACATTGGGTCTTTTTGAATATAAATTAAATTAATGCCACTAAACAACAACATTGATACTTTCTATATGCTCAACTTGCATGCTTATTTCATGAGTTTGAAATGTTACTGCTAAAAAAAGCCTACAGTACTTTCCTGTTTTTTAAGTCAATTGACAGTTTATTTATAAATGTTATGAAAATGTAATATCAAGTAAGAAAGAATAAAGACAAGCTATATGAGAGAAAAATACTATTTATGGATAATTTCTCTCTAAAACATCAGACAGAATGGTAGAACAGAAATTAATCAAATATGTTTCTGTTTTATTTAATACTGTATGCAAGATGGTATAATTTTACATATTATGAACTGAGATAAGATGATCAAGATACAAAAAAGGCACATGGATCATTTTAAAAAATCAATCCATTATTAAAACAAAATTACATATTTAATGATACTTTCAGTGAAAATCATAATAAATTTTAGGTCCTTGGGCAACCTCAAAAGGAACGTAATCAGAATTCTTTGACATAATTTGGTTGGTCTGTTTTTACTTTTTGAGTTTCCTGTATCTGTAAGCTATATCAATATTGACAATTTCCCATGACACTGCTATAGCATTTGCTCAACATTTTGCAGATGTGTGTACAGAAATTAAAAGACAAAAGTCTAGATTTGATTCCCCAGTTTCCGAAGTTTTGTGTCCAGTTCACACTTAATGTTACAGAATTGTCAATTTTATTTCTACTTAGTTTTTGCAATCACTTGTTATGCATCAGAGAGTTGGACAATGACTAGGGAGGATAGAAGGAGAATTGACGCCTTTGAGCTGTGGTGCTGGAGAAGAGTACTGAATGTACCATGGACTGCCAAGAAAACAAACAGATTCATCCTAGAGATGGTTAAACCAGGCTGTTCCTTGGAGGCAAGGATTCTGAGGCTTCGTCTGACATACTTTGGATGTGTTGCAAGGAGAGACAGGTCTTTAGAGAGGGACATCATGCTGGGTAGAGTAGAGGGATAGCGCAGGAGGGAAGACCCTCTATGAGGTGGATTGATTCAGTGACTGGGGTAATGGGGATGGGTGTGTCAGAGGCAATTAGATTGGCACAGGATAGAACAGGGTTTAGGGCTGTTGTACATAGGGTCGCTATGAGTTGCAAACGACTCGATGGCACATGACAACAACAACAACAACTACATTGTCGTTCTATAACTCCCTGAGACACTCTGGTGCTGTAGTCATTGCACTGATAACTCAAAGGCTATGTGTCTTCCACAGTTCCAAACCACCATTGATTATGGAAGAGAGCGGTCTCTTTCTGTATGGTTTATCAGTCTTGGAACCCCAATGGAGGGTTGCTATACAAGTCAGAACCAATTTGATGTCAGTGAGTAAAAATTTTTCAGTTGTTGTCTTGAAGTATTTGTGCTGATTTTGAACTAAAATAATTTTAAGTGTAAAATAGAAAATGTTATTGTTGTTGTTGTTGATTGCCTTCGAGTCAAGCACGACTCATAGTGATCCTATGAATAAAGGGCCTGAAGCCCCTCTGCAATTGTCAACATTTATCAAAGTTGACAGAGTTTCCGGAGACAAGTTGTTTAGGAAGTCAATGCCAACTCTTGATTCCAAAAAATATAAAATACAAGCGTATTTTATAGAATTTCTGTTTCTATTATTTATACATGTATCATAGATCTCTGGTGGCCTATTGGCAAGAAGCTGTGCTGTAATCTCAAAGGCACCTGGTTTGAGGCCACCATCTGCTCCACAGAAGGATGGGCATATATGTGTATAATATATGATATTCCATAAAATATTCATAGTTTACTTCTTCTAGGGTTACTTTTCTTTTGCTGAAAGTGCATAATATGGCAATACAAATAAAATAGTTTCATTTTTTGAGAAATGTCTAATTCACAGTAACTCTTGAAGATATCTGGGAAAAAGGTGACTTACAATGTGTTTCCCTTTAAGTTATAAGTGAATTGCTTATATTTTACCTTTGACAACTGTTAATAATAGCTTGCCTTCAGACTCTTTTTACATATAATTTTGCTTGTCTTTTAAGAGTTTTAATATCCTCTTCCTTTTACAAACTGTGATATGTGTGTGGATAAGAGTTTTCTTTGATTTTTCTTGTCACTTGTTCTTTTATTGCAAAATCTTAATAATAACATATATCTGTTATGCCCTATGTTTTAATATCAAATTTATGTTGTAGCTTTGAAATTTACCCTCTATGCATCTTATATTTTTCAATAAAGTGTATTTCTTTCTTTCTGTACACAAGTATGATATAAGTAAATGTCATATTTATACTACTTTTAAAATATTTTATCTTTACTGTTGCTTTTCTTTATTTCTTTGAATATTTAGAACAAATTTGAAGTTTTGTGACATTATGCTGCTTAAAAATTTCATTTTGAACAAATATACCTTATTACTGATTATGTAGTCTTCCATGGTATAAGTTTCCCTTTGGCGATTAAACTTTTTTTTTTATTTTCAAAGTTTACTTTGATTGATACAATTTCCCTCTATTAATTCATCGATCACGTTTGTTACATAACTTTCCTAAAGGCAAACAATTTGAATCCACCATCTGCTTCTTGAGGGAGAAATGTGCTATCATTTCCCTTACAATTTACAGCCTTTGAAAAACCATTGAATGGTCAGCTACGAGTTAATTCCGACTCAAGGGCACATAATGAAACAACAACCCCTCCTTTTGTCTAGCTCTCTGGTGGTTTCCTCCATCCAGCCAATTTAGTCAGCCACACTTTTTTTAGTCACTTTCAACTCCTGGCAACAACATTTGTGTCAGAATAAAACTTTGTTTTTTTCAAAGTTAGCCACAATTTGTTATGACCTACACAAATATCTTTGCATAATCAATAAGACATGGATAAACACTCTTCTGGTATTCTCTGCTTTTAGCCAGGATCTATCTGATATCAGCAAAGATAACATTGGTGCCATACTCTTTTCTAAAACCAATTTCAACTTCTGTCACCTTCCTATCCAAGTGCTGTTCTAGTTGTTTTTGAATGATCTTAAATAGTATTTTGCTTGTATAAGATATTAATGAAATTATTCAATAATTTCACATTCTTTTGGATCACCTTTCTTCAGAATGGAAACAAATATGGATTTCTTCAAGTCAATTGACCAGATTACTATCCTCCAAATTTCCTGGTATAAATTTTTAAGCCCGGACAGGGCTGCATCTATTAGTTGAAACAAGTCAATCGGTATCCCATTGATTCCTAAGGGTTTATTTGTTGGTGACCACTTACCCTACTTCTCTGGGGGAAATGATGCCTGGAAGAAATGAGTAAATAAAAGACACAAAAGACAAACAACTTACAGAGACAAAACAGTACAGGACAGAACTGGACAGGCCAGACAAGAAGGAATTGGGCCAGCCCCGGGCAGCTGTGCTATCATTATTTATATCTTTTGGAAACAAAGAGATGGTTCACAGAGAAATGGAAACTTTAAGGGTTACATCATAGTGCCCAGGTGGGCCGGGTGAAGTAGAAACAGCAAGATTAATATAGGGCTTGGATGGGCTGGGTACATAGTTAGAAACATTCAATCAAGACTTCTTTGTATTCATAAACTATGCTTTCTCTCCTCTTGCAACAACCATATCAAGAGTAGGAATAATAATGAAAGTCAGTGTCTAAAGATGTATGAGAACTGCATGCAATCTTCCTTCTCAGAGCGCCTTGTGAGCTCTGCTTGCAATCTTCTTTCTGAAGACACCTTCTGTGTGCAAAGCACACAGCCATATTTTCAGGATGCAGTATTTTACATTCTGTGGTTTCCTACATTATTTTTTATAATTCCTTTGGTACAGCTCCTACTTCATTCTTGTCATCATTGGCTCTTGTTCATATGGTACTTCCTGAAATTTTTCAGCGTCAACAAATTATGTGTGTTTATGTGTGTATCCATGACTACTTCCAGTGTAAAGTAAAGATTATTTGTAAGATCCTAAGCAAACGCAGATTCATCCCTCTTTTTTTTTTAGTGAATATGCCAACCCCAGAGTTTTCTTGTTTTATACCCACAGAATATATTGACATAATTTTAAGCCTCATATGTGGTAATACTAACTTTTAAAAAATATTTTATATTTGTTTGTTTATAAAGTTTCTAAGTGGTATAGCACTGGTCTGTGCATTGTTGTATAGAGGTAACTCATGGTTGCTGTGATGCTAAACACTTTGATACTGATGTGTCAAATGCAATAATGGTTACCTATGACGGACAGTGTTTGGTGGAGCTTCCTGATTAAAACAAGCTTGGAAGCAGGAGTGGCATCCACGTCTGAAATGGCTTGCTTCAGAAACTCTATCAACATGGAGAAACTACCAAAGTTACACAAGCTTTCACGTCTTTCGTTCATAGGGTCGCTATGAATAGTCTATGACTTGAAGGCACTTAACAACAACAACATACATTATGTTTCACACTATCCTTCATTCAAATTGTTTCCTATAGTTATTCTTATTTATCAGGTTTTATAAAATTAATCACCCTTGAACTATGTCCACCTTTGCCCTGTCTTCCACATCCCCAATGGATCTTTCTCATCACCTTCCGCCTTGTATCCTCATACACGTTTTACTAGTTATATTTCTATTTCTAAATAATTGTCTTATGCAGTATTTCTCCTCATGAGACTGAGTTTGTTCACTCACCATAATGCTCTCCAGTCTCTCTCAAGTTGTGTAGTAATTATCAAAATCGTTGCTCCTCAGTGCTGTGTAGTATTCCATCATGTAAGTGTATTGGACTTTCTCTATCCATTCAATTGTGGTTGGACATTTGTGCTGTTTCCATATTCTTGTAGTAATGAATAGCACTGCTATGAACATTGGTGTACAATCTCAGTTAGTGGCACAGTTCTAATTTCCTTCAGGTATATTCCTAGCAGTGTATTAGCTGGGCCATATGGAATTTCTGTGCTCAGGGTTTTTTTTAAATTTTTATACTCCTTTATTTACATAATTTGAATATATGTTTTCAGAACAGATTCTTTCCATTTCCCTCACCCCCAACCTGTCAAGTTGCCATGATTAATCCCTCCCTTCACCTGCACATGTTCAGCTTTTTGAGGAAACGCCAAACTGCCTTCCAGAGCAGTTGTACCATTTTATAATCCCACAAACAGTGTATTAGAGTATCAATCTCTCCACATTCTCTCCAACATTTATTCTTTGCTGTTCTGTTAAGCTTTGCTACTGCTACTGGGGTGAGATGATATCTCTTTGTGGTCTTTACTTACATCTCTCTTAAAATATAGAAAGTAATGATTACATCGGTGATTTTGTAATCATTACCTTCTTGTTGTTAATTTCTAGTTATGTGGCATTTTGGTTTGAGAAGACACTGTGTATTATTTTTTGGTGTGTGTGGTTATTTTTATTTTTTTACATTTGTTGAGGCTTGTTTTGTGTCCTAATATATGATCAGTTGTAGAGAATGTACCATGTACACTTGAGAAGAAGAGAAATTGTTTTTTGGTTGGATGTAGTACGCTGAATACATCCCAAGTTCGAATTGGCTGATTGTATAGTTTAGATCTTCGGCATCTTTGTAAAGTTGACCTATCCTTTTGTGACAGTGGTGTGTTGAATTCTACCACTATTGTGTGTGTTTTTTTTTCTCCTTCAATTATGTTAACCATTGTGTGTGTAGGGATGTGTGTGTATTAAAGTATTTTGCAGGTCTACCCTATGAACCTAGAAAAAGGATGAAAGACACACAAGTGTTGACGACTTGCCTTCATAGGGTTGCTATGAGTCGCCTGCAACTCGATGGCACTTAACAACAATAACATCAACATAGAGAGAGAGATCAGTTGGCCCAGTGGACAGAAAGTGATGCTACCAAGCCAAAGGTGGGTGACTTTTAATCTGTGGCCCTCAAGCTTCTCTTTCATTGTTTTTATTCAAACATTCCTCTAGATTGTATAGCCCTAGTGTGTTCAATTGCCATACAGCGGTAACTTGTGGTTGCTGTGAGGCTGAACACTGTGACGCTGATGTGTCAAATGTGTTAGTGGTTGGTTACACATGGCAGAAATTGTTGGACGGAGCCCCCTGATTAAAACAAACTTGGGAGCAGGAGATGTATCCACTTCCATAATAACTTGCCTCTGGAAACCCTATGAACCTGGAGAGAGGATGAAAGATACACAGGTATTGAGGACTTTCCTTCGTAGGGTGGCTATGAGTCTGCCTGTAACTCTACGGCACTTAACAACAAACAACAAGATCATTTGGTGCATAGAGATGTTGACCAAAGTTATGTCTTCCTGATCTGTTGTGACTTTAATCATTGTATACTGCCCTTCCTTATCTTTTATGGTGGTTTTCATCCTGAAGTCTGTTTTATCAGAGATTAATATTTCCACTCGACTTTTTGTGGATACCATTTGCTTAGCCTATTTTTCGAAAAGAATTGGAAGACACAGAAGAATTTCATGAAACAACATATGAGCAAGAGCCTATAGTGATGAAAGAAGAAGTTCAGGCTGCTTTGAAGGAAATGGCAAAAAATAAG
>NW_006399878.1:4761112-4777609 GCF_000299155.1 Elephantulus edwardii | reverse complement strand
GCGCAGGAGAGGAAGGCCCTCTTTCAGGTGGATTGATTCAGTGACTGGGATAATTGGGATGGGAGTGTCAGACATGGTGCGACTGGCACAGGACAGAGCGGAGTTTAGGGCTGTTGTACATAGGGTCGCTATGAGTCGCAGGGGACTCGACGGCACATAACAACAACAACAACAACATTTTTTCCAGTGTTTGATGTTGAATCTACCTTTCTCTTCATTTCTTTGATGTGTCTCTTATAGGCAACATATTGTGGACTTTGGGTTTTATTCATTTTGTTACTCTTTTATTTCAATTAGCACATTTATTCCATTCATATTAAGTGTGATTATTGATAGGCTAAGTTTTATTGTTGCCATTTTGCTATGATTTTTTATTTTCTGTTGTTTCTGGTTACTATGTTCCATCAATTTTCCTTTGGTGTCTCTAAATGAATGACTTCCCTTAATTTTTTTTTTTTTGTAGTTTTGGTTCTGTTTTCACAAATTCCTTAATTTCCTTCTATTCTGGAAATGACCTAAATTCTACTTCACATTTGATGGACAGCTTTGCTGAGTACAGGATCCTTGGCTAGCAATTTTCCTTTTCAATTTTCTGTATATGCTAGTCCATTGTCGTCTTACTCACATGATTTCTCGTGAGAAATCCTAACTTAACTGAACTATATTCCCTTTGCATGTGACTATTTTTCTCACATGCATTCTAATATTCTGTCCTTATGTTTAATTTTTTCTTTTATTTAATGACATTCCATTTTCACTTTTCTAAAAGCATTAAGTACACAAAGGTCCTTATTATAGATTATGGATCATCTCCTCTTTGGCTATGAGATGTGAGTTTTGTTAACTAGTGTAAGCAATGAGTTCCGTTTCTGAGAGCAGTCATTTAAATTATTTGGATCCTTGGGTCTCTGGAAGTTGATAATTCCTGCCAACCTGTCTACTTTTGCAAAGATGGTCCTGTTAACCACGAGGTTTGAGAGAAAAGCCTCTGACTCATCAACAGACAGGTACAGAAGCTGTGCCCTTCTCTTCATAGTTATCCTTGTATAATATTTGGCCATTATTCTAATATTATGTTCAACAACTCTGTTCTTCAAGTCTTTCCACCCCTTTTCACTTTCCTCTGTAGAGGCAAAAACATCAGTTACTGGACTCTCCCGGGAACCTTTTCTTAATTTCATTCCATAGTCCTCAACTCCATTGTAGTAAAATGCTTTAGAAGATCCTGTACTTGGGAATTTCTTCTACTTTCCTGTCAGTGCTTATTCGGTGAACCAAATCTGACTGTTCATTGTCAAAAGGAGCCAAGATAACAACAGAAAGAACAACACTTTTCAGGGCCTGCTGCCACTTTTCACTTTCTGCCTGTATACAGAGAGTGTCATTAATTGCTCTGTAGTGTTTACAAACAGACAAATAAGATTCGTCATGCTGATCTAGCTGAATCATTAAGTTATAATACTTCAATTTTAACTTCTCTGTATTTTCTTCTTGAAAAAATTGGTGTTAATTTTCTTGCTGATAATTTGTTTGCGAATGAAATCCTTCACAGCTAGGCAGAGCCTCCTCTGTTCCAAAATAAACTCCACTGCTCTTCCTTTTCCATTGGCCTGTAGGTTTCTACCTGTAGCTCCTGCAGGATAGAGGCTGCCTCTTTCATGTCGCCATTCTGCTCTTTTTTAGAAGCTAATGTTCTAGGGAGGATAGAAGGAGAATTGACGCCTTTCAGCTGTGGTGCTGGAGAAGAGTACTGAATGTACCATGGACTGCCAAGAAAACAAACAGATTCATCCTAGAGAGGGTTAAATCAGGCTGCTCCTTGGAGGCAAGGATTCCGGGGCTTCGTCTGACATACTTTGGACATGTTGTAAGGCGGGCCAGGTCTTTAGAGAGGGACATCATGCTGGGTAGAGTATAGGGACAGCCTAGGAGGGGAAGACCCTAGATGAGGTGGATTGATTCAGTGACTGGGGTAATCGGGATGGATGTTTCAGGGGCAATGAGATTGGCACAGGATAGAGCAGCGTTTAGGGCTGTTGTACACAGGGTCACTATGAGTCGCAAACGACTCAACGGCACATAACAACAACAACAACAACAACAACAGTAATGTTTTAGTCTGTCAAGCGCACTTAATTTCAACATAAATCGTTCCTCTGTAACCATTCATAGAGTACCAACCAATCGAAGTTTGATCGGGAGGTCTGTGATTTCTTCAACATAAACACAACTCTGCTGAACCTTTTTTGCAACAGCTTGTTTTAATCGACATCTTCTTTTTGACAAAAGCCTAGTATTTTCATTTAGTAAATTCCATTCTTTAGCCTCACAGCATATCTTCACTACTGCAAGCAAGATTTGGGATATAGACACCATATCAGAAGCTATCCGGGTCTGTTTTTCCAAAGACAGAAGCGTTTCAATGACTTATTGAAGTCGGCCTTTCTTGACCAGTTTCCATCAGCCCCCTCCGAACCACTATCCTCCATGGTTTCTGCCCAAGTGTCCCCTGACGTCCAAGTTTCAGCCACTACTCCTCACCAACACTGGAAGCCCTTATATTTTCATTTTAAGAATTTTAATAAGTCTTAATATTTTTGTTTGGGTCTAGTCTATTTGGTGTTCACTGAGCTTCTTGCATGTGGATTTCTCCTTTCCTCATAAGATATGAGAAATTTTCATGTAGTAACTCTTCCATAATTTTCTCAATGATTTCCATATCCTCCTCGTATTCTGGAATTTTAGTCATTCATATATTGTTCCTTTTGATGTCATCAGATGTGTTTCTAATGTTTTCTTTATTTCCTTTGTGTGTCATCTCTGATGTTTCTTGTAGTATGTTTCTAGCGAGGCCCTTGTCTTCTAGCTCACTGACTCTATGTTCCGTCTCTTTTTTAGTTGTTTTTTTTTTTTAACCCTGTAGCATGTTGGACACTTCTGCCATTTGGTCTTACCATTCTGAATTGCATTTTTATGCATTTATGTTCCAGTACTGTGTTTTGGCTAAACCATCTCTGTTTTGTGATGGTTTTTTTAAGTTCTTGTATTTTATTCCATAATTGTTCAAGTTGCTCCTCATCAAGATGTTGCTTCTGGTTTTCTGTCTCTGGAGTGTTCACTTTCTCAATGGCCTCCACTCTTTCTTCCATCATTTACACCTTTTTCTGTAGCTGTTCAATAAGTCCACATCAACTAGTTCTTCTGGTTCTCTGTGTTTGGGTTATCTATTGGGTCTGCAATATGCTCTTTTTAAGGAAAATGGTCATTTTGTTTTTTCATAATATTTGAGACTGCCTGATTTCTTGACATCACGTGAATCTTTTAATGGTAGATGTTAGGCTGTTTTAAGTGTGTACTGTCCCAGAGGTTGACAATGTTTTGGGAAGAACCTGTATATCGTGCGCTCCTTTTGGAGTGGAGTAGTGTTCTCTGGAAAAGTGCAGTGGGTCGATTCCTGTTTTGTTTAAGAAATCCCAAACCTTCTCTGTGTGTTGCAGTCAGGAGACTGCAAAGCTAAAAGTACCTCATCCTTGTGCCTCTGGATCCCGGAAGGGTAAAAGTACCTGGATCCCAGACGGGTAAAAGTACCTGAACCTCAAACTAGCTTTTACAATTTATTTCTAGGATCTGATCTTAGGAATGTTCTTCTTGTTGTTAGGTTGTATTTAGTCAAATTAGACTCATAGCAACTCTATTAACAGTGGATCTGAACCTTGCCCTATCCTGTGCCAACTTCACACTTCCTGACACACTTTTGTCCATTTCAGCAATCACTGTGTTCATAGGGTTTTCAAAGACTTGTTATTTAAGAAGTGGAAGGCCAATCCTGTTTTCTAGTATGTCTTAATCTGGGATCTCTACTAAAGCCTATCCACCATGGGTAACCTGTTTAACATTTGACACACCAGTGGTAACACATTTAGCATTTGACACACCAGTGGCATTACTCCCAGTATCACAGTAACCCGCAAGTTATCTCCGGACAGCAAACTGGCAGACAAGTGCTCTACCAATTAGAAAAATGTTCTTCTTAAACACAACAAACTGTCAATTTTGTTTGTAGCTCTAATAACTTGTAATATTCTACAAATGATAAATATTTTGCTTTTAATTTTTTAATATTTTCAAGTTATGGAGAGAGTAATTTTTATGCTTTGTTTTTAGTATAGCTTTTCTTTTTGTTGTTGTTTTTGTTGTAGAACATGATTTTTAAACATTTTTTTAAATTTTATTTCCCTTATTATGTACTGTTGAATCAGATCCGACTGGCACAGGAGGAGATTTCCCCTCCTTTTCCAGTGGAGAATCTGGTGGATTCGAACCATGTGCCTTTAGGATTGCAGCACAGCTTCTTGCCACTGAGCCACCAGAGCTCCCTTTAGAATATAATTTTTAAAGTAACATTGTTAACATTCTGAAAGAAGCACTATACATATTCCTAGAAAGCGAAAAACCCCTAACTTTCTTTTTAGGTCTATATCACCCTAAAACTATCATCATTCATTTGTGTTATTAAATCAAATTTAATAATAAAAAAATTAAAAAAATATCAGTTAGAATATTGGAAATCTGGGAAATTATTGTTGTCATTGTTAGGTTTCATTGAGTGAGTTCTGAATTATAGGAACTCTTTATACAAAAGGATAAAATACTTTCTTGTTTTATGTCATCTTCACAACTGTCCTTAGGCCATTGTTACAGCCATGGTATCAGTTCGCCTTCATTGTTTTCATTGACCTTATCCTTTACTATTCTTACTGTCTTTCTCCAGGGACTGGGATATCCTGAAACCTTGTCCAAAGTACAATGGACAAAATATCACCATTCTCACTTCTCAGCCTTCACATCTTCACTATACTTATTCCAACACAAACCTGTTCATTTTCTTGGAAGTACACTAACCCATAATTCAAATGTATCAATTATCCTTTGGTTCTCCTTATTCATTGTAAAAGTTTCTTATATATACTAGATCATTGAAAATACATGGCTTGAGTTACATACACTGTGGTCTTACATTAATATCCTTGCTATTTATCACTTTAAAGAGGCGTTTTGCAGCAGATTTGAACAAAGTAATATAACATTTGCTTTTCTGAATACTGTCTCCATGACTTTTGGTTCTAGATCCAGAAAAATGAAATATTTGAAAATTGAAATATTATTTCCACTAATCATGATAGTGCTTATTAGTCTTGTTATGATAATTTTGTTTTCTTCATGTTGAGATGTAGTCTTTGTTCTTCATCAGTTGTCTTTTTTTCAAGTGAGGTTCATAATGAGCCTTTTTCTAATCTTGATTCTATATTCTTCAAATGGTCCCTTGTATCAGATTATTTTTCCAGTATAGAAATCAAATAAATATGGTGAAATGGTACAACCATAATTCACAGTTTTCTTGATTTTAAGCTATGCAATATTATTTATTCTACTCAGTTGACTGTCCCATGGTCTGTATATAGGTTCCACATAAGTATAATTATTCGTTCCAGAATTCCTATTCTTTTCAATGTTAAATTTGAAGGTTTCATTAAACATTTGTTGCTCATCATTGCAAAGCATCTGATTCAATTTTTCGCTATAGCAGCAAGAAATGGAACAGTAATTACTCAAAAAGCTTCAACTGCAACTTGGATAGCAGTTAGATTTGTCCCTAAAATCCTATAAGATACCCTTGTTTATTTCCTTGGAAATAAACCACCATATGCAAGTTCAAGCTGAAGCTGAGAAAATTTAAACTAAATGCATAGAAGCCAAAATATGACTTTGATTTTATCCCATCTGGATTTCAGAATCATCTCAGGAATAGTTTTGAGGCCTTGAACACTAAGGAGCGAAGACCATATGAGTTGTGGGAGGATGTCAAATGTATAATCCAGGAAGAGGGCAAACAGTCATTACAAAGACAGAAGAGGAAGAAAAGACCAAAATGGATGTCAGAAGAAACTCTGAAGATTGCACTGGAGCATAGAGAAGCCAAAGAACAAGGAAGAATTCAAGATACTAAAAAGCTGAACAGAAGATTCCAAAAGGCAGCACAGAATGACAAAGCAAAACATTACAATAAAATGTTCTAGGAGCTAGAGTTGGAAGATCAAAAGTGCCAAACTCGTTCAGTATTTCTTAAGCTCAAGGAACTGAAGAACAAATTCAAACCTCGAGTTGCTATAATCAAGGATGCTTTAGGCAGAATATTAAATGATCCAGGAGGTATTAAAAGAAGATGTAAGGAATATATTGAGTCATTGTATTGAAAGGAATTGGCAGATACAGAAGAATTTAATGAAATAACATTTGAGCAAGAGCCTATGGTGATGAAGGAAGAAGTTCAAGCTGCTTTGAAGGAAATAGCAAAAAATAAGGCCCCAGGAATGGATGGTATAAAAATTGACATATTTCAGCTAACAGATGCTGCCCTGGATGTGCTCACCGAGTTATACCAAGAAATCTGGAGAACAACCACTTGGCCAACTGACTGGAAGAGATCTATATTTGTTCCCATCCCAAAGAAGGGTGACCCAACTGAGTGTGGAAACTACAGAACAATATCATTGATTTCACATGCAAGCAAGATTCTACTGAAGATTATCCAAAAACGACTGGAACAGCACATCAGTAGAGAACTGCCAGAAGTCCAGGCTGGGTCAGAACAGAGCAGGGTAACAACACTGCATAGTTCAAAATTGGGAAGGGTGTACGCCAGGGATATGTCCTATCTCCATACCTTTTCAACCTCCATGCAGAGAAGATTATCCGAGAGGCTGGGCTCTATGAGGAGAAGTGTGGCGTCAGGATTGGTGGAAGATCTATTAACAATCTGCATTATGCAGATGACACAACCCTGCTTGCTGAAACTGAGGAGGACCTGAAGCACTTGTTGCAGAGGGTCAAGGACTGCAGCCTTTAGTATGGACTCAGGCTCAATGTCAAGAAGACAAAGATTCTAACCACTGGACCAACTGGTAGCATCAGGTTGGATGGCGAGGAGATTGAGATTGTTCACAGCTTCAGTTTGCTCAGCTCCACTGTCAACACTCTTGGCACCAGCAGCCAGGAAATAAAAAACGTATTGCGATGGGAAAGTCTGCTGTTAGGGACCTCTCTAAAGTACTCAAGGGCAATGGTGTCTCTCTGGAGACTAAGGTGTGCCTGATACAGGCCATGGTCTTTGCAATCACTTATTATGCATCAGAGAGTTGGACAATGACTAGGAAGGACAGAAGGATAATTGATGCCTTTGAGCTGTGGTGCTGGAGTAGAGTATTGAATGTACCATGGACTGCCAAGAATACAAACAGATTCATCCTGGAGAGGGTTAAACCAGGCTACTCCTTGAAGGCAAGGATTCTGGGGCTTCATCTGACATACTTTGGACATGTTGTAAGGTTCTTGGAGAGGTATATCATGCTTCGTACGGTGGACGGACAGCTTAGGAGGGGAAGACCCTCTATGAGGTGGATTGATTCAGTGACTAGGGTAATCGGGATGGGTGTGTCAGAGGCAATGCGATTGGCACAGGATAGAGCAGGGCTTATGGCTGTTGTACATAGGGTCGCTATGAGGCGCAAGTGATTTAATGGCACATAACAGCAACAAGAAGAAGCAGGCTAGAAGTATGAATCCAGGGCACCATCTCCAGGAAAAGGCTTTCTCTACTCTGAAGGAAATTCTTGTTTCCACTTTCCTTGTGTTCTTGCCTCATCTTCAGAGTCTCTTCAGAAAGTCTTCTGTTTTTGATTTTTTGCTATGTTTCTAATACACTTTCACACATTTGTTATTTTCTATTAATTTTAGCCAGTTCATAATGTATGTGATTTTAATTTGCTTATGTTGGTAGTTAATTTGAACAATGTTTCATGTATTTATTTGACTTTGGGTTATCTTCATTTGTGAAATGACCTTTTTTTCCTTCTTGGTTTTCTATTGAGTTACTAGATTTTACCTTATAGATTCCTATTTGCTTTTCTTTTCTAGGTTTTTTTAAAATATTTTTTGTTATGTCATTTGTCAAATATATGCAGCAAATACCTTCTTTCAGAGGAGCAGCTGGCTTTTATGTCTCAACTTCTTTAAGATTATACCTCTGTGAAGAAATTTTTGCCTACAGCAAAGTCTTAAGGGTATTCTCATGTTTTTCAAAGGCCTTATTATCTTACTTTAATGTTAGAACTACTCTATAGCTAGGACTGATTTTCATGTATTATATAATAGAGGTGAATTTTGGTCTTTTCCGTATGGATTATCTAATTAACTTAACATCATTTTTTAAAAAGGCATTCTTTTCCCAATAGCATTGCAATATAACTTGTGTCCCAAATGAAGTGACTATTTCTGGGCTTTTATTCTATTTAATAGTCTTTTATCTCACCCTTTCAATATCTTGTTAAGCATTATATCTTCATAGTATAATTGCCTAACATCTCATAATTCATTCACAAGTTCATTATTTATTCAAAATAATAAACATAAATTTATATTAAGAATACTTGAAAAAAAACTTTGTTCAATTTCTTCCCATATTCATCTAGTTTATCAAGAATTGTTTGTGACTGATAAAGGGTTCACACTTAGTGTAGGCATGACCTCTGTTTTAGTTTCTTAGTGCTGCAGTACCAGAAACATTACATGTGGGATCTTTTAAAGAGCAGATGCTTATTTCCTGATCCTTTCTTGTAGTTATCATGTGTCATGGAATCAGAAATGTGTCATTGCTGAACTCTCAGTGGGGCTTCAGAGACTGTAAAATTGCATCAGAGGGGTTTGCTCATCTTTCTCCCATGGAGCATCTGTTGGATTCCAACCATCTGCCACTGGATTGGCAATACAACTCCTTACCCACTGGGCCACCACAGCTTCCTTCTTTATTTTCTGTTACTGTTGTTGCCTACCATGGAGTCAAAATCAACTCATAGTTGACCCTCCATCATATCTTCTGAGACAGTAAAAAGTAGTTGCGGAAACTGTCCATCCTTTGCCTGAGGAATTGCTGATAGATTTCAACTGCATGCCTTTGAGACTGAAGCATGACTTCTTACTGATAGTTTCCTGAGGAGATTAGGAAGAGCTCACTGTTGGTCCTCTTGAGGAAAATCCTTGTCTCAGCCTCCTTGTTCCAGAATACCTGTGCTCCTTGACCATTTTCACAGGGTATTTGTCCCTGTAGTCTTCCATCAATGTTGTGTTTACATGTATCTATCAGTATGGTTCTCTTTGTAACTAAGAAGGTATTAGCTTTAGGGTATATCCTACACTGTGGCAAGATATTATTAGCAAATTAAAATAAAAATCTTATTTTCAGAAAGAATTACATTTACTGATATAAGAGTTAGTATATCAATCCATGTTGGAGGGAATAATTATAGCAATAGTAACAACAAAATAATTTTCTTATGAAACCTTGTCCTTAATTACCTTCAACATGTAGTTTGCCCAGAATGATTGTTTATGTACAATTGATCATTAGTGTAGTTAAAGCTGGGAAAGTACCTTTATAAATCTACTAAATTAGAGATATTATATAAGTTTACTACAACAAAAGGAAAATTCTGCCACTGCCAAGATCTGTGCAATTAAAAAATTTAGGTTTATACTGCAAACTATTTCTTACTGTAGCATGTGCTAAAAGGACAAAATAAGAATAACAACTTTAATATGAGTATAAAAAATATGTAAAACTTATTTTTTTTGCTCCTAGTCCAGGAAGCATTAAAAGAAGATGAAAGAGTATACAGAGTCATTATACTAAAAGGAATTGGGGGACACAAAAGAATTCCATGAAACAACATATGAGCAAGAGCCTATGGTGATAAAGGAAGAAGTTCAAGCTGCTTTGATAGAATTGGCAAAGAACAAAACCCCAGGAACTGATGGCATACTGATTGACATATTTCAACAAACAAACAAACACTGCCCTGGATATGCGCATCAAGTTGTGCCAAGAAATGAAACACTTCCTGGTTCAAAATTGGGAAAGGTATGCGTCCAGGATGTGTCCTATCTTCGTATCTTTTCAATCTATATGCAGAACAGATTATCTAGGATGCTGGGCTCTATTTGTAGAAGTGTGGCATCAGGATTGGACGTAGACTCATCAACAATCTGTGTTATGCAGATGACACAATTCTGCTTGCTAAAACTGAAGAGGTCCTGAAACACTTGCAGCAGGAGGTCAAAAACTGCAGTTTTCAATATGGATTGAAAGCCAACATCAAGAAAACAAAGATTCTCACCACTGTGCTGATAGGCAGCATCATAATGGTGCAGAGATTGAGATTGTTGACCACTTCAGTTTGCTTAGCTGTATAATCAACACTCTTGGTACCAGCAGCCAGGAAATGAAAAGACAGCAGCAATACCTATTTAGGGAACCAGCAC
The DNA here is from genome assembly GCF_000299155.1 of Elephantulus edwardii. NCBI lineage: Eukaryota > Metazoa > Chordata > Mammalia > Macroscelidea > Macroscelididae > Elephantulus > Elephantulus edwardii. The sequence continues at coordinate 4,767,235 of NW_006399878.1, read as the reverse complement.
AAGTTTAAGTCGGATTTAGAAGATGCCGTTGCCTCACGAGGGTTTTCATTTCAATTTCAGATGTATCCTGGCTGAAAGTAAAGAATAACAAGAGAATGTCTATTTATGTTTAATTGACTATACAAATGTATTTGACCATGTGTATGATAACAAGTTATGGCTTACTTTGAGAAGAATGGGAATCTCAGAGCACTTAATTGTGCTAAAAAGAAACCTATACATAAACCAACTTGACTTTTGTGTGAACAAAGCAAGGAAATATTGCATGGTTTAAAATTAAGAAGAGAGTGTGTCAGATTTATATTCTCTTTCTATATGTGTTCAGTCTTCATGCTGAACAAATTATTTGAGAAGCTGGACTCTGTGAAGGAGAATGGGGCATCAGGATGGAAGGAAGACTTATCAATAGTATGAGTTATACAGATGACACAACCTTTCTTGCTGAAAGTGAGGAGGACTTGAAGTATTTGTCGCAGGAGATAAAAAACCATACCCTTCAATATGAATTGTATTTCATCCTCAAGAAAACAATTTTTTTACCACTAAACCTATAGGTAACATCATGATTACTGTTATGTGCTGTTGAGTTGCCTGTGACACATAGCAATCCTATATACAATAGTTCTGGACTCTGTCCTATCTTGAGCCAATCTCATTGTTTCTGAGACATCTAACTCCATTACCCCAAATACTGTGTCAATCCATCACATCCAGGGTCTTCTTCTCTTGTGCTGTTCTTCCATCTTTCCAATCATGATGTCCTTCTCCATGGACTGGTCTCTCCTGACATGTTCAAAGTACGTAAGATGAAGCTTTAAAATTCTTGCCTCCAAGGAGCAGCTTAGTTTCACCCTCTTCAAGACAGACCTATTTGTTGTCTCGGTAGTCCATAGTATGTTAAATACACTTCTCCAGCATCATAACTCAAAGACATTGACTCTTCTTCTAAAACCCTTAGTTCAGCACTCTGTTGATACCTAACAAGTAATTGTGAAATCTCCTTCCATGAGACTTACTGCCTCTGAAAACCCACTGGAGGGCCAACTAGGAATGGATTCAAATCCCATGACAGACAACAGGAGTGGAGACCTAGCTTTAAATAGATATTTGACTATGTCTGAAAATTATCTTTGAATTGTACAATTCTTCATTCAGATTTCACCTTAGTCTCTAGGCTGATGTCCTTGCTCACAATAAATGAAGAAAAGATTGACACTGTCAACAATGCCATCTTGCTTGAATCCATAACCCATACTCTTGGTACTAGCAGGCAGGAAATCAGGAGATGCATTGCACTGGAAAAATCTGTAGGAGGGACCTCTCCAAATTATTGAGGACTAATGATGTCAGTTTGAGGACTAAGGTATATCTGATTCAAGCCATGGGCTTTCTAACCACTTGCTATGCCTCTGAGAGCTGGACAAGGAATAAGGATGACAGAAGAATTGACATCTTTGAGCTGTGGTGTTGGAGAAGAGTACTGAATATACATCCTATGGACTGCCAAAACAACAAACAAATATATCATAGATAAAGTGCAACCAGAGTGCTCTTTGGTATCATCTCTGTATCACCTTTTCCTTACATTCTTTGGGAATGTTGTTAGAAAAGGCTATTCCTTAGAAAGGAATATGATACTTGGAAAAGTGAAGAGTCAGTGAAGGAAAGGAAGACCTTTAGCAAAATGGTTTGACACAGTGACCTCACAATGGGCCTTAGTATGTCAGGAAGTGTGAGAATGGCAAAGGACAGGGCACGGTTCAGATTTGTTTTTCATAGGAGCTCTATGAGTATTATTTGATTCAACAGCACCTCACAACGAACAACAATGATGTTTATTTTTCACTTTAAATTTGGATATCTTAGTGGATACTTTAGGGAGTTTTCCTGGCCTAGTGGTAAGCAGCTGCGCTGCAATCCTAAAGGCATGTATTTCAAATTCACCAGCTCCTCCATGGTAGAAGGATGAGCAACCTCCTTCCATGAGATTTACTGCCTCTGATGCCTTTGAGCTGTGGTGCTGGAGAAGAGTATTGAGAATACCATGGACTGCTAGGAAAACAAGGAGATTTGTCCTGGAAAGGGTTAAACCGGGTGGCTCCTTGGAGGCAAGGATTCTGAGGCTGCGTCTAACTTACTTTGGACAGGTTGAGGAGAGACTGGTCCTTAGAGAGGGACATCATGCTTGGGAGGGTGGAGGGACAGCGCAGGAGAGGAAGACCCTCTATGAGGTGGATTGATTCAGTGACTGGGATAATTGGGATGGGAGTGTCAGAGACAGTGCGATTGGCACAGGACAGAGCGGAGTTTAGTGCTGTTGTGCATAGGGTCGCTATGAGTCGTAGGCGACTCGACGGCACATAACAACAACAACAACAAAAACCCACTGGAGGGTCAACTATGAATGGGTTCCAACTCCATGTCACACAACAGGAGTTGAGACCTATTTTAAAGTAGATCTTTGACTATGTCTGAAAATTACCTTAGAATTATACTATTTTTCATTCAGATTTTATGAAATAATGGCTTTCCTTTTTTTCCTTGCTCTGTGGCTTTAATATTTTGTTTCTTCAAAGAAAAATCTAGAAAATCCTTTAAAATTTTTATAAATGCTATATGAACCACAGTAGTTACTAAATTAAAACAACTTTGAGTTATTTAAATGATTCTTCATGAATATCATTACTGAGATGTTCTAAACAGAAAGAACAAAATAAAAGTATAATTTTATTTCACATTCATAAAGAATGATGATTTTGTATGGGACTGTATACATATTCCTTTGCCATTATTATAAAGTACAAACAATTGGTGATTGTGAGGACTGACTTGGAAAGGTGATTTGATCCAAACAAGCAGAGTCATGTGGATGTGTATTTTTACACTTTTATTTAAATGGAAATTTTCAGTATTATTATGTTTCCTATTTTTTTTTAATTTATTAAAAAGAAATAAAAGTATTCCCATAATTTTTATTGCTTTAAAAAAAGTACAGTTTATGTTAAGAATAAATAAATCCAAGCAAAGCATGTGCTTCTCATTTTGTGAGAATCTTACTAACTGGCTTATAACACTGAACTCCGACTGATAATAAATTAAGAACAGAGAAAACTGTCAATTCTATAAATGTAGAAAATATGTGAAACATTGTCTTAGTAAAGTCAATTAAAAAATAAGTAGTACTTAAATAATCTTTCTTAAATAATTATTTTCAAGGAAATTAAAGAACTTAAGTATCTAGTAACGAGTCCTGTTGGTATAGTACATAGGGAGTTGCACGGTAAAGTCAAAAGTCTCACCTCTCTGGCTGTTTGAATCTGCCAGTGATTCTTGGAGGAATATATGGACAATCCCTTCACACACAATTCATAGCCCCATAAATCAAGTGGCGGGTCAGCTCTGAGACTGTTCCAACTTGGTAGCAGTAAGTAGCGCTGTTGAAATATCTACTAAACATGATCTTACTGATTCTGACTAAAGATGTTCAAACCCTTCAGAACAAAGTCACAGTAATTGTGGAGTTTATTGTTTAATATAACTTTCGTAGCCATTGTCTGACTTGCCATGTAGATGGGCAAGAATATGTGATACATGTTAGTCTTTCCACAATTGGATTGACTATCTACCAATCGACAAAGGAATTAGCTAGTCGCTCCATTAAATTGAGCAATCCAATGGCAGCAGAAGAGAACTTCCTACCAGCAAAGAAGAGAAGAAAAAGCAGCAAGAGAATGTAGAATGTCATTCAGGACCAGGAATTCTTGCTCCAGATACACCTATAAGAGCAGCAGCCATAGCTGAAGCAGAGGACTAGAGAGACCTGACATGAGACAGTGCTGTAAAGGTCCCCACACCACCCTCTACTGCCCTGCATAGAACCAGAGATAAGCTAAAAGCCATTGTCCGAGATTGTTGGAAAAGGGGGAAGAGGGCCGATATTGGCAAAATTGAGAACTTTATAACATTGATCTAAAGCCATGATGAGGCTCAAGGCTGAGGTGACTGTATTTACATTTCAGAAGCTAGTGGACAATCTCCACTCATGAGATTAAATGCCTCTGAAAAATCACCAGAGGATCAGATATGAGTTGGTTCAGATTCTATTTACACAACAAGAAGAATCTGGATTATATTCTTTTAATTTCTCCAATATGGTTCCATGTGGTCTGTGAGCTATCGAATAGGATTCTGAATGCAGTAAAGCAATACAATTGGTGTTGAGATGAGCAGAAAGAGGTATGGGAACATGTGTGACATGTCTGACCTCATAGCAACTGGTTTTGTGTTACTGATACCGTTGATAGGGACAATTCCACTTTGTGAAGTTAGTAAAAATAAGGTATGGTTGTCTCCACATTGCTCTGAAGAAAGGCCAACTGTCCTCTCAGATTTTAGGAGCCCATGTTGTGATGCTTATCAGTATATAAAATTGTCATGGAAAATTTAATAAATCCTCTGTGAATTGGAAAAGTTCTCATTCTGTGAATGAGAGGCTGAGTTTCATAATGTTCTTTTAATTATTGGATTTGTTAAAGAAGATACTTATCAATTGACTCTCCTTATGTTTGGGGGAAGTGCCATTTTTTACTTTTGGTCATGGATAGGGAACAGAAAATACAAGTTTTCAGAATCAGTGCTAGGAAAATTTCAGGATCATGATTAGGTAGTTAGTTAAGACTTCTTATTTCCTATTTTTATAAATGTTTATGATATATACAGCCCTGGTTGTGATCACCTGTCTATGCTAGGAATTTTAGAAGACAGCTACCTGGTCAACTGACTGAAAGAGGTCCGTATTTGTTACCATTTCCAAGAAAGGTGATCCAACAGAATGTGGAAATTATCAAACATTATATCACATGCAAACAAAATACTGCTGAATATCATTAAAAACAGTACAAAGACAGTACAAAGACAGAGAACTTAGAGAAGTTTGAGCTGAATTCAGAAGAGGCAGTGGCACCAGGGATATCATTGCTGATGTTCGATGGGTCCTAGATGAAAGCAAAGAATAGCAGAATGTCTATCTGTGCTTTATTGACTATGCAAGGGCGTAGTTGTATGGATCATAACAAATTATGGCTAAGAATAAGAAGAATGGGAATCTGAAAATACTTAAATGCCTCATACGAAACTTATTTCTAGACCAAGTATCTGTTTAGAGAGCAGAGCTAGAGAAAAATTGTTGTTGTTATGTGCTGTTGAGTCACCTGCAACTCATAGAAACTATGCACAAAGGCTCTGAACCCTACTCTGTCCTGAGCCAGTCTCACTGACTTTAACACATCTACCTCCAGTTACTATGACAATACAATCCATCTACTCCAGGAACTGTCAATCCATCTCATCTGGGGTCTTTCTTTCCTGTGCTGTCCCTTTACTCTTCCTAGCTTGATTTCCTTCTTCAAGGAGTCCCTCCTGGCCATGTGCACAAAGTATGTGAGACAGAGCTTCAAAATCCTTGCCTCCAAGAAGAATTTTGTTTCACCTTCTTCTAGACAGACTTGTTTGTTCCCTAGGTGGTCTATGGTATGTTCAATACTCGTGTCTATTATCACAACTCAAAGGCATCACTTCTTCTGTTATCCTTAGTCACTATTCAGCTCTCTGATGCATAGCAAGTAATGCAAAGATGATGGTCAGGATCAGATGTACCTTAATCTCTAAACTGATATCATTGTTCTTCAGTATTTTGAAGTCTCTGATAGCAGACTTCTCCAATGCAATTCATTTTTTAATTTCCTGACTGCTATTGCCAAAAGTGTTGCTTGTGGAGGTGTGAAAGCTAAAAATTATTAACAACCTCAATCACTTCTTCATCTATCAGGGTGCTACCAATTTGCTTGGTAGTGAGAAACGTTGTCTTCTTGATATTGAGCTTCAATTAATGTTGAATTTGAATTGGAAGTCCTTGATTTTCTTCAACAAATGCCTCAGGTCCTTCTCAGTTTCTGCAAGCAAAGTTGTGTTATTTGCATAATGCAAGTTGTTGATGAGTCTTCTTCCAATCCTGATGCCACATTTCTCCTCGTAAGGTCCAGCCTTCTGAATGATATGTTCTGTATACAGATTAACAAGTTTTGGAGAGAGGAATCATCCCTGATGCTCTTCTTTCCTGATTTT
>NW_006399878.1:4758949-4760526 GCF_000299155.1 Elephantulus edwardii | reverse complement strand
CTGGGCATGATGCTAGGAAAGTCTAATCCTTGCAAAAGAATATTTATGCTTGGAAAGATCAGGGGACAGTAAAGGAGAGGAAGACCCTCACCCAGATGGATGGATGCAGTGGCTGTAGCAATTGGCTCAAGTGTGTCAGAGACTGTGAGGTTGGCAAACAATAGGACAAGGTTCAGATCTACTGTCCATAGGGTTGCTATTAGCCATACTCAACTTGATGGCACCTAGCAAGAACAACAAAAGGGACATTAAGAATTTTCTCACCCAAATTCAACAATACTTTATCTCAATACTGTAAACTCAATACTGTAACATAATAACTTGTTGATAAAGACACACTTGATTTAAATTTTGCTTTATTTTTCATTTTGAAAATAATTCTATCTCATCATCATTTGAAACAAGAATATTGCCTAATTGCTCCCCTTTCTTATGTTTTCAGAATTCCTCTCAAATTTTCTAAAATTATCCAAATGCCTTTTTAAAAAATGTAATATGACTTTCATTTTAAGTGCAGAACTAATTAGAATTTGATAACAAGACTCTAGATTAACTCCTAATTAGGGATCATTTTAAGTGGTAACTTTCCCCGATATTAAAATTCAACCAGCTTGTAAGAAAATGTATCCTTAAGAGTTCTTCATTTTAGCTTATTTTCCACCAACAGACCAAAAACATTACTCATAGGTAATTCTTCATTTATCAATGTTACTGTAACTTTCCCTAAAGGCTAAATACTTTAAAGTTTCTTAAATTAGCATGACATATGCCTGTTTGTCAAGTTTGCTATTGGTAGGGGCTGCCCAAAAGAGTATGACTCACAGCTTCACTAGGAACAACAGATCTGACTCCTTTCCTATCTTTTGCCACAACACAATCTCTGACACACGTAAGCTCATTGCTGCAGTCATTGTGTCAATCCACCTGGTTGAGGGTCTTCCTCTCCCTTGCTGTCTCTCCACTTTTCCAAGTATAATGTCCTTCTCCAAAGAACAGTCTTTCCTAGGCCAAAGTATGTGAGACAAAGCTTTGTCATCTTGTCTTCAGGAACTCTGGTTGCACTTTTCCCAAGACATAACTATTTGTTCTTTTGACAGTACATGGTATAATCAGTACTCTTCTCTAATACCACAACTCAAAGGTATCAGTTTTTCTTCTGCCATTCTCATTTATTTTCAAAATATCAGATGTATAGTAAGTGATGGAAAAGACCATGATCAGAATCATGTGCACTTTAGTCTTTAAACAGATACCATTGCTTCTCAAGAATTTTACAGAACTCCCTGACAATGCACTTTCACAAGGTAGTATCTTACCTGATCTGCTCACTGCTGGTTGATTGCGGATTTGAGTAAAATGAAATCATTAGGGATTTCATAAGCTCAAGTGAAAGAGTATGGGTGGAGCTACTGTTTATGGAGAACAAGAGTCATGCTGCTTTGGCCCAAGGTCCAAAAGGGGAGCACTAATATACAGATACAGGTTCTTCACAAAACATTGCCATACCTTGTGATGTTATATAGTTACAAAAACATAACATCTACTAAGAAAAGACTCACATAATGTCAAGAAAGCAG
>NW_006399878.1:4757260-4758679 GCF_000299155.1 Elephantulus edwardii | reverse complement strand
GTACAGTCAACACAGTAATGCAAATAACAGAAAAACATGAAAATGTGATCCATAATATTAAGACTGAAATTACAGAAGGGTCCAAATTGCTAGTAGGATAAAAGAGTACACCTGAAGAGATGGAACAGAGAGCCAGTGAGCTGGAAGGCAAAAGTCTCACTGGAAATATATTAGAAGAAAAATAAGAGATAAGACATAAAGAAAATGAAGGGAACATTAAAATGATATGGGATGGTACCAAAAATAACAACATACATATGATAAAAACTCCAGAACATGGGAGTGACAATAAAGTCACTGAGAAAATTATGGAAGAAATTCTAGAAAGCAACTTCACAGATATTATGAACTACAGGGAAATTCACATTAAAGAAGCACAGAGAATACCAGATAGACTAGAGCCAAAAAAAAAATCATCAAGACATATCATAGTCAAATATTCCAAATTAAAAGCTAAGGATGGAATATAAAAAGTAAAATGAGAAAAAGAGTCACCTACCAAGGGGAAACAATTAGATTAAGTTCTGATTTCTCTGGAGGAACCATATAAGGCAGAAGACAATGGGATGGCATATACAGAAAGTTGAAAGAAAACAATTACCAGCTAAAGATCCTATAACTAGCAAAGGTCTTCATCAAGTATGAAGGAGAAATTAAGTCTTTTGCAGAAAAGAATAAACTTAAGGAATTAATGAAAACAAATCCTTCACACAGAGCTGCCAACGGAAAGTGGATGGATGACAGTAACCAGAAACAACAGAAAAAAGAACCGCAGCCAAATGACAATGGTAAAATCTGGCCTGATAATAATCACACTTAATGTGAATGATCTAAGTGCACCAATAAGAAAAAAAGAGTAGCAGCATAGATTTTTTTTTAAAAAGCCCATCAACATGTTGCCTATGAAGGGCACTTCTAAAAGTGGAGAGAAAGGCAAACTCAAAGGCAAAGGCTGGGGGAAAATATATACCAAGCTATTGGTAACCACATAAAAGCAGGAGTGACAATACTTATCTCTGATAAAATAGACTCCAGGATGAAAACCACCATATGAAATAAGGAAGGACATTACATACTGTTTAAAGGCACAATAGATCAAGAAGACATAATGTGGGTCAATATTTATGCACCAAATGATAGACCTGCAAAATAGATAAAACAACAGTTAACAGAATTGAAGAAAAAAGAGATAACACCCCAAAAGTGGTGGCAGACTAACATACCACTATTAGGAAAGGATAGGTCAACTCGAAAGAATTGTAACAGAGATGCAAATCTAAACTACACAATCAGACAACACAACATTATAGATGTATTCAGAGTACTGTACTGAACTAAAACTCAATTCATTTTCTTCTCAAGGACACATGGTGAATTCTTCAGAATTGATCACAGGACACAAAGCAAGCCTCAAAAAAA
>NW_006399878.1:4754158-4756820 GCF_000299155.1 Elephantulus edwardii | reverse complement strand
AGGAGCTGATTTTTTGAAAGGGTCAATAAAATTCACAAAACACTGGAAAAATTAGCAAAAGAGAAAAAAGAAAAAACCCAAGAAGACACAGATAATTAAAAAGTGATAGAGGTGACATCACAACAGAATCAGATGAAATTAAGTCATTAATATTGGAATACTCTGACAAGCTGTACTCTGATAAATTAGAAAACCCAGAGGAAATGGACAAATTCCATAAAACTCATGCTGTACACAGATTGACATAGATAGATGTGGAACACTTGAACAGACTCCTCACAAAAGGAAAAAATTGAACAGGTAATAAAAAAAAAAAAGGCTTCCACATAAGAATAGTCCTGGACTAGATGACTTAGCTTAATTATATCAAGAATTCAGAGAAACTAATTCTACTTAAAGTATTTTAAAAAATAGAAAAAAGAAGAAACACTCCCAGAGTCATTCTATGATACAAGCATAATTCTAATATAAAAAAAAAAACCAGGCAAAGATATTACCAAGAAAGAATACTATAGATCAATATCACTCATGAATATTAATGAAAAAAAATCCTTCACAAAATCCTATCAAACAGAATCCAAAATACATGGAAAAGAAATTTATCCTGACTAACTGGAACTCATAATAGATATGCAAGGACGGCTCAACATAAGAAAAACAATCAACATAATTCACCCCATTAACTAAACAAACATCAAGAACCCTATGATTTTAGCAATTAATGCAGAAAAGGCATTTGCCAAAAGACAACATCCCTTTCTGATAAAGACACTCAGAAAAATTCTAATAAAAGGACATAGGACATTTCCTCCACATAGTGAACAGTATATATGCAAAACCAAGAGCCAATATGATTAACAATGGAGAAAGACTGAAAGCATTTTCTTTGTGAATAGGGACCAGACAAGGATGCCCACTGTTGCCACTTCTATTTAACATTTTATTGGAAGTACTTGCTAGGGCAATACGACAGAAGAAGGAAATAAAAGGCATCCAGATTGACAAAGAGAGGGTGAAACTGTCACTATATGCAGATAACATGATGGTGTACACAGAAAACTCCAAGGACTCAACAATAAGAACAACAACAAAAAACCTGTTAGAGCTAGTAGATCAATTTAGTAGAGTGGCAAGGAAGATCAATACCATAAGTCAGTGGAATTCCTCTACAGTAACAGAGAGAACTCAGAAGAAAACTAAGAAAACAATACCATCTACCAATAGACAACCACAAATTGAGTTACTTGTAAGTGAACCTAACTAGAGACACAAAATATCTGTACAAAGAAAATTACAGAATATTTCTGTAAAACACAATAAAAGAACTAAACAAATGGAAGAAATGTACCCTGTTCATGGATAGGAAGACTCAATATTATGAAAATGGCAATTCTGTCAAAAACAATCTACATGTTCAAATGCAATCCCATTACAGACACTAAATTAAGGAGACCGAAGAGGAAATTTTCAACATTATTTGGACAGGAAAGAGTCTCTGAATAAACAAATCACTTCTGAAGGATAAAATTGTAGTGGAAGGCATAGCACTTCCTGGCCTCAAAACCTACTACACAGAGGTAGTAACCAACATAGAATGTTACTGGTACAATGACAGGCATATAAACAAATGGAATAGAATAGAAAACCCAGAAATGGACCCACCTATCTATGCTCTACTGATATTCAACAAGGAAATAAAACCCATCAAATGGGGAAATGACAACCTCTTCAACAAATGAAGCTGGGAAAACTTGGACTGCTACCTACAGAAAACTGAAACAGGATCCACATCTTGCACCATACATACGAGTCAACTCAAAGAGGATCAGAGACCTGGAAGTAAAGCCCCAAACCATAAAGTTCGTAAGAAACAAACTGAGATCAAGCTCAGACAGCCTAATCTATTGTTAAAAAGAGACTGCCAAATACAGCAAGAAATGCACAATCTGGAAAGGATAAAATTGATGAATAAGAGCTTTAAAGAGTAAATCCCTAGGGAGCTCTGATGGTCTAGTGGCAAGAAGCTGCACTGCAATCTGAGAGGTATGTGGTTCGAATCCACCAGATGCTCTACTGGAGAAGATCGGACAATCTCCTCTTGTACCAGTCAGATCCGATTTGAATGTACACGCACAAAAAAATAATAACATTTTAAAAATATATTAAATCCCTGTGCACTTCAAAAGTGTCTCCCACAAAGTGAGAAGAAAACCTACTAACTGGGAAAAAACTTTTGGCAATATCATTTCAGACAAGAGTCTCATATCTAAAGTTTATATAATCTTACAGAGCATCCAGAAGAATAAGACCGATAACATTATTACAAAATGGGCAAAAGACATGGAAATAATTTTACCATGGAAGATATGCAGATGCCCAACAACATATGAAGAAATGCTCAAAATCACCGTCACTAAGAGAAATGCAAATCAAAACCACAATAAGGTAGCATCTCATTCCAATAGCAGTGGCGAAGGTTAACAGGACAGCAAGTAAGAAATGTTGGAGAGGATGTGGTGAGACAGGCACTTTTATACATTGTTAGTGGGGTTGTAAAATGGTACATTCACACTGGAAGGCAGTTTGGTACTTCCTCATAAACCTAAACGTAGAAATTCCATATGACCCAGATATTCCACTGCTTGGAATATACCCTGAGAAA
>NW_006399878.1:4748376-4752881 GCF_000299155.1 Elephantulus edwardii | reverse complement strand
CTAACAACCAATGCATGTAAGATTATGGGTATAATCCCTTTTGTATTCCTGTAATTTCCATCTTCTCATCTGCTTAAGTAGATAACTGTATATACATGGAATTGTTTCTAAGTACATGGAATCTTGTCTGTTACCTTTGTGTAACTTTTTAAAATAATAATGTTAATTGATCCATTATTGAATATAACATTCTCTTCATCCAAATTAATAAGTGTTTATCATCTAAGTATCATTGTTTACATAATGTGTAACGTGCTGAAATGCTTACTGAAATGTTGGTGGTTAGAATTCACCCAGTTTAAAGAGAAGCCTGTCTCTGTTTGCAAAATTTGCAGCTGAAGAAACTAAAGAGAGAAGTGTATTACTATCTAATTTCTCATTTTTTTCTTCCTTATCCCTCCCCTCATGTCCCTAGTGACCATCAAAGAATGTTTATTTCTTTGTGTAGCCTTTCCTTATCTTTTAATAGTTGTATGTAGTATGTGTCCTTTGGGGATCATTTAACTAACTAAGCATATTTTCCCTAGATTAACACATGTTGTGGGGATTTTTTCCAGTATTCTTTAATACTGTATAGTGTTCCATTTGTATGTGTCATAGTTGTTATTCCACTCATCCATTCACGTGCACTATAGAAAAACAGGAAGCTCTTGAATATGCTTATACCCGTTCTTATAAAAAAAGGAGAAGAAAAATAAGATTAAATTATTAGTATTTGAAAACTCTTTTTTCTATTTATCATCCTGTTGCTTATCAGTCCAGGTATGAAGATTTTTATTTTCTTGCTATTGGAAGAATTTCATGTCCTCCCCAGTTTCAGCAAAGTTGGGTTATGTGCATAACAGATTGTTAATGATTCTTCCTCAGATCTGATGTCACATTTTTCTTTTTAGATTTCAACTTCTCAGATTATTTGCTCAGTATACAGGCTGAATAAGTAAGAAGAAAAAGATAACCCTGATGCACATCTTTCTTGATTTTAAACCATTCAGTATTTCCTTGCTCTGTTTGGCCAGACAATAGCTTCTTGGTCTAGGTACATGTTTTGTATGAGCATACTTAAGTGTTCTGGCATTCAAATTCTTCTTAATATTTGTCATAATTTGTTATGATAAATGCTTTTGCAAAGTCAATAAAAGACAAAATTAAAAATTCTTTTTGTGTTCTCCTTTCACTCAAGATCCATCTGACATCAGCAGTGATGTCCCTGAAGCCATTCCCTTTCTCAATTCAACCTGAACTGGCAGTTCTCTGTCAATGTACTGTTCTAGTCATTTTTTAATGATCTTCAGCTAATATTTTGCTTGCATATGATATAAATGATATTCCTGATAGTTTTCTCATTCTGTTGAATCACCTTTCTTGGGAATGGTTACAAGTATCAATGTTCTTCAGTCAATTGACCCAGCAGCTATGCTCCAAATTCTCTGGCATAAAAAGGTGAGCACATCCGGGGCTTCATCTGTTAGCTGAAATATATCCATTATTATCACGTCAAATCCTGGAGCCTTATTTTTGGCTAATTCCTTCAGTGCTGTTTGAACATCTTTATTACCATTGACTCTTGTTCCCATGTTGCTGTTGTTGTTATGTGCCATTGAGTTAACTGCAACTCATAGTGACCTTATGCACAGTAGCTCTGAACCCAGCCCTATCCTGAGCCAATCTTGCTATCTCCTATAAACCTACTCTTACTACCCTATTACTGGGTCAATCCATCTCCTCTATTGTCTTCATTTCTTGTGCTGTCCCTCCACAATTCCACGCATGATGTCCTTCTTCAAGGACTGATCCCTCCTGGCAGCATGCCCAAAGTATTTGTGACAGATCTTTACAATCCTTGTCTCCTAGAAAGGACTTGGTTTCACTTTCTCCAGGACAGATCTGTTTGTTCTCTTGGCAGTCCATGGTGTGTTCAATACTCTTCTCCAGTAACACAGCTCAAAGGCATCTATTTTTCTTATATCATCCTTAGTCATTGTTCAGAACTCTGATGTGTAGCAAGTAATTATAAAGACCATGGCCTGTATTAGCTGCACCTTAGTCTGTATACTGATATCATTGCTGTCCGGTATTCTGGAGAAGTCCTTGACAGAGATTTTCCTCATGCAATTCATCTTTTGATTTCCTGAATGGTGATGCCAAGAGTGTTGATTGTGGAAGGGAGTAAGCTGAAATTGTTAACAATCTCAATCTCTTCTCCATCTATCATGGTGCTGCCAGTTGGCCCTTCTTGATGTTGAGCTTTATTCCATATTGAAAACTGTAATCCTTGACGTTCTGCAGAAAATGCTTCTGGTCTTCCTCAGATTTGGCAAGCAAAGTTGTGTCATCTGCATAATGTAGGTTGTTGATGAGTCCAGTCTAGATACCACATTCTTCTTTATAAAGTCTAGCATTCTGAATGATCTGTTCCACATGTATATTGTAACAGTGTGGAGACAGGGTTCATCCCTGACTCATTCCTTTCCTGATTTTGAACCATGCAATGTTTCTTGCTTTTTTGACAACTGCTTCCTGGTTCAAGTATAGGTTTTGCATGAGTCCAGTTAAATATTTTGATATTTCCATTATTCTCAAGGTTAGCCACAATACTCCCTAAAGTTATTCAGTGTTAAACAATTCTTTTTTGATACAATGACTCCTTGTATTCCTTCCATCTTTTGATGCCCCCTGGATTATTCAAGATTTTGCTCATAGCATTTCTCAGTATTGTAACTCAAGGCTTGAAATTGTTTTTCCATTCTTTCAATTTAAGAAAAGCTGAGAAAGGTCTTCCCTTTTTGTTTTCCAACTCCAACTCTTTTTCACATTCCTCTATAATAGTTTGCTTTGTTTTTCCAAACTTCCCTTTGAAGTTCATCTCTTTGGCTTCAGCATTTTTATTCCCTTTTTTTTTTGCTTTTCAATCTTCCTGTGCAACTTTTAGAGTCTTTTTTGACATCCATTTTATTCTATTCATCCTCTTCTGTGTTTATAATGATATTTTTCGCTTTTCATTAATACCTTTGATGCCATACCATAACTCATCTGTTCTTTAATCATTGGTGTTCAAACTTGTTCTAGAGATAATTTTTAAATTCAGTTGAGATAAACTCAAAGTTGTATTTTGGTTCTTGTGGATTTGTTTTCATTTTCTTCATCTTCAATTTGAACTTCCATATGTATGATATTCCATTTTGTTCTTAGATAATACCTTGTAGAGAGAGCTCTGGCGGCCTAGTGGCAAGAAACTGCACTGCAATCCGGAAGGCACACCATTTAAAGCCACCAACTGACCCATGGAAGAAGGATAGACTAGACAGTCTCCTCCCATGTGATTAACTGCCTTTGAAAACTCACTGCAGGGTCAGCTTTGGGTTGGTGCTAACTCAAGGATACACAACAATAACACCATCTTGTAGAGGGTGGGTTTTTTGGTGGGGTTTTATTTTGGTTTTGGTTGGGTTGGTTTTTTTGGGAGGCGGTTTTTTGGGGTTTTTTGTTAGCTTTTCTCTATAGAGACTTGTGCTTTTTACTCAAAGTCCTCACTTGTCTAGTGGTTTGAATCCACCAGTCACTCTGTGAGAGAAAGATGGACAATATCTGTGCAATTTCCAGCTTTGGAAATCCATTCAATGGAGTGGCAATTATGAGTCAAAACTGATTTGATGACATTGAATACATGAACAAATACCTTGTTGACAAATTCAGAAAACCAAGTTAAGATTTCTAAAATGATATACACTATTCTAAGTTTTGAGAATTACAGCAGACATTTCCTTGAATTATTTTCTAAAATTTTTCAAATAGGATATGAAGTATTAGAAAAAGTTCACAGCGTTCTTCTAAAAATCTTTCTCTGTCCTTTACTGTGTCTTTTTAATTAAAGTGTATAAGTAACAAAGAAAGGCAATTATTTTTATATAAACCTTGTCTCTGTGATGGTTAATGTTTATTCATAAACAAACATGATCAGATTTCAATATTAGCATTTTTACATTGACATTTGTCACACATTTCCCTCTCATTTGTGAGCAAATCAAGACATTTTATCACACTAGAGCTGTTATCTGTTCTACAAAATGAATCCATAATAAATCAGTGCTGTACTTTTCTAAAATTGCATATAGATTTTTTTTTTATGTACAGAACAATTTAACTTTTTTTCAATTCTTCAATTACTAGAGCCAATAGGTGTATTTTACCATCATATTCTAAATGTTAATTCCTAGACTTAACAACTCTTTCTACTAATAACATCTAATATAAAAGAAAGTTCTTTTTCTAGATTGCTATTAATTTTTCAGCTAAGTTATAATGACAAGTAAGATACCATTTTCTTTTTATTTCCTAGTCAAAAATCCAACTAATAGAAGCAAGAATTGCATTGTACAAAGAAGCTCCAGTGGAAAAATTTGTCATGGATTGAGCTAAAGAATTGTGTGCTATATTTTTCTCACCAAGATTAATAGCTACTGTTCTTAAGGAGTGCTTTGCTTATTTGGGGCTTTTTTCCATTCCAT
>NW_006399878.1:4743840-4746092 GCF_000299155.1 Elephantulus edwardii | reverse complement strand
TATGAAAATTAATAAAATATAATTATAGAAAAAAAAGATTAATAGCTACTGAAGCTCATGAAGTTAGATTGGTTTATATTAGAAGCAGTAAGTTATATTTGATTCAAAATCAGATTTTTACTTTAAATTGCAGTAAAAATAAGTAGTATACTTTGCTGCTGTTTTTATGTTATTGTGTACGGTTGAGTCAAAACAGACACATAGCTAACACTCCATTGGATTATCAGAGGCAGTCAACTGCATGGGAGATTATCTATCCTTCTCCAGCGATCAACTTATGGATTTGAACCACGTGCCTTTGGTGTTGCAGTGTAATTTCTCACCATTAGGCCACCAGTTGCTGTCATATGCCATAGAGTCACCTGACATCTGTAACTACCCTATGTACAGAAGCTCTGAACCCTGCCTTGTCCTGAGCCAGTTTCACTAATTCTGACACACCGATCCCCCCATTGCCCCAGTCACTGTATCAATCCATCTCATCAGGGGTCTTACTTTCCTGTACTTTCCCTCCCCCTTCTGAGCATGATGTCCTTCTCCAAGGACTGGTCTCTTTTGGCCACGTGCATATACTATGTGAGACAAAGCTTCAAAATCCTAGCTTCCAAGGAGAAACTTGTTTTCATCCTCTCCAAGACAGACCTATTTTCTCGGTAGTCCACGGTATGTTCAAGATTACTCTCCAGCACACAACTAAAAGGCATCCAAAGCTCTCTATTATACTTTGGTAACATAAATTTAAAATATTCGTGTATTTGTAGAAATACATTAAAGCCAGTATGTATCTACAATCAACACCCACGATACCAGCAGTCAGGAAATCAGGAGATGTATAACATTGGAAAAGCCATCTATCAGGGGACTTCCCAAAACCCTGAAGAGAAATGATGTCAATTTAAAGACTAAGGTGTGCCTGATTCAAGCCTGCATTGTTGGGTTGGGTTTTTTTGTTTTTTGTTTTGTTTTGTTTTGTTTTTTCTAATCACCTCCTATGTATATGAAAGCTAGACAATGAATAAGAATGACAGCCAAAGAATCAATGACTTTGAGTTGTGTTGGAGAAGAGTACTGTACTGAATATGCCATGGAAAGCCAAAATAACAAACAGATCTGTCTTAGAGAAGATGCAAGCAGAATGCTCCTTGGAAGCAAAGCAGGTTGTTAGGAGAAGCTATTCTTTGGAAAAATTACATCATCCTTGGAGGGTCAGAGAAAGGGAGCAAAACCTTCAGCAAGATAGATTGATACAGTGATTGCAACAATGGACTCAAGTGTATCGGGAATGGTAAGGATGACACAGAAGAGGATAGACTTCAATTCTCTTGTTCAGAGGGTTGCTATGAGTTTTACTTGACTAATGGACACTTAACAAGAACAACAACCATGCATCAATATTTTTAAAAATCAGAAAAATTTTAATTTTTAATTCCCAAGATTTTCCAGTTTAGCTCAATTCCCCCATTAAGATATCTTCATATGTTTATTCAGCACTTTTTGAAGAAAAATTTCACTTCATAGTTGTCTTCAGCAAAATAACAGCATATCATAATTGAAACATTAATTTTCTTCTACTTGCTGATGTCTGTTAAAATTTAGATTTGCGTGATAAATATGAAATTTAAACATATACGTACAAACACTGTGTAATAGTGCATTTAATTGAATACAAGATTGGAAATGTCAAAAATTATATGTTCTCATCCATTTTCTGGGTTTAAATATCACACTTAAAAATGTTGATAATGTACATTTAAAATGCTTACACTCACTTTAAAAATTTCTTTTCATATGAAACTGTTTTTAGAATGCAATGTGGTTTAATCAGCTCATTCAGAATTTTTGCTGCAGGTGTTCTCAATTGCCAAGCATTTCTCACATTCTTGGAAGATGAATCTAGAGCTCCTGTGAGAGGGATCAAGCTCAAAGAAGAAATAACAAACCTAGCCTATGTATTATCCTTTATCATTGTAATTATCACTGGGCATTGTAACTGGGCAATTTTCCTTGCTAAAACAATAAACATCTATAAGACACACGTTTTGCACATGTGGACACCAGATGCAAGTGAAACACAAATAGTCCAATACTCTTGCTTAGAAATTATCATTCATCCTTGCTCTTCTCACTATTTCTTAGTTGTTGGAATTGACGGAAAACCTCATAAGCAGTTCCTTACTTCACCTCTGCCTTTCATGCGGACTTCTGAGTTGTAAAACAACCCAGTGGTAGATGGAATTTGCTCCAGGACTTAA
>NW_006399878.1:4738321-4743112 GCF_000299155.1 Elephantulus edwardii | reverse complement strand
TTAAAGTAATAAATAAATAATTATTATCAGTTAAGGTAGATGGCACAACCTTACTTACAGAAAGTCAAGAAGATTCTAAATATTTACTGCAAAATATCAAAGACTACAGACTTTATAAAGATTACAGCTTTAAAAAGAGCAATGGTAATGTTGGAATGACTGAGTCTAACTTCAACTAACTTCACAAAGGGGAACTGTCCCATTCACCAACATTCACAGTGTAAAACTGATTTCCATTAAGTTAGACATGGCCCCCGACACTTCAGCTCCTGCTTCTACTGATCACTAGATTTTTTTTAAATTTTTTATTTTTTTTTATTCATTGCAAACAACCACACAGACTTTACAGGATCTCTTCTTACTCAAAGGTGTTGGGTTTATTAGGGGAAAAGGGTGGGAGGAACGGCTGGAAAGCAAAGAATATCATACCATAACAGTCGAAGTTTAATAAGTAGCAGTCCAAAGATGGGTTAATTTCAAGGCACAATACATCAATTAATACAAACAGCTTTGTAGTCAACAATAAGAGGCTAACTGCAAAGGAACATTCTG
Organism: Elephantulus edwardii; assembly: GCF_000299155.1. Classification (NCBI taxonomy): domain Eukaryota; kingdom Metazoa; phylum Chordata; class Mammalia; order Macroscelidea; family Macroscelididae; genus Elephantulus; species Elephantulus edwardii. The sequence goes on along the minus strand of NW_006399878.1, from coordinate 4,742,560 downwards.
CTTTCTCTACTTCTTTTCTGTGTTCTAGTCTCAAGGGTTCTGTGCCTGCCTCCACTCTGTCTTACTACAGTTTGCCACAATTTTTCTTCAGTGTGGTTAGTTCTCCTTATATTGGCCTCACAGCTGTTGATGTTGAAGAGATTAAAAGACAATCCTCACTTTTACAGTTGAGGCAGATGAAGACCTGACTCTCAGGGAAGCTTAAGGCAAATGATAGAAAAGCAATTCTCAAAAGTTTGAAGACCATACAAATCAACTTAAAAAAAACCCAAGAAACAAAACAACAACCAAAAATATTCACCATTTGACGAGTGGGCTATATTATGGTAGAAGGAGAAAAAATTGCTGTTGACAGTAACTTCATTTTATTTGGATTCACAGGCAACACTCATGATAGCAGCAGTGAAGAAATAAAATGATATATTGCATTGGTGAATTATGCTTCCATGGACCTTTTCAAAATTCTAAAGAGTAAAGAAGTCACTTAAAAGACTAAGGTGTGCCTATTCCAACCCAGAGTATTTTTAATTGCTTCCTATATATCTGAAAGTCTGGCAAAGAATAAGAATGATGGAAGAAAAATTGTTGCTCTTGAGTTGTGGTATTGGAGAAATTTCATCTCACATACTGTGGGCATGTTGTCAGAAGGGATCAATCCTGGGGATAACATTAAGCGGCCATGGTAGAGAGTCAATAAAAGAGAGAAAAACCTTCAGTGGGATGGATTGACACAATGACTGTCACAGTGGGTTGAAACATGGCAGAGATCATAAGACTTATGCAGGATAGGGTTCAAAAAACCATTTTTATTTTCCCTTCCCAGTTTGAATACAGGCTTCACTATGACAAAAACTTTGATTTTGGTTTTTAGTCAGTCTATTCAAGTTCCAATTTCTACTTAAAAATACAGTTGGAAAAGGTAGGGGAAATCAAGAGGAAGAGTAATCACAATTACTAAGATATTCACATGCATTCTTCACAGGCAAACTAATTACTTTTATTTCAGTCTTACAATATTATTGTTGTTAGGTGCCTTCTAACTAAATCCAACTCATAGTGACCCTATGTAAAAGTAAATTCTGTTCAATCCTAGATCTTCCTTATAATCTCCTTGCTTAAATCCATTGATGTGTCAGTCCATCTCATTTAAGGTGTTCCTTATCTTCACTAACCCTCTACCTTTCTGAACATTATTTCCTCTTGTAAGGATTGACTAATCCTGACAACATGTCCAAATATATAAAGAGAAATTTTACTTTTTTTTTCCCTCTAAAGAGCATATTGATTGCGCTACTTACGATACAGAATTGTTTCTTCTTTCAGCAGTGCATAAGATACTCAATACTGTTTGCTAATGTCATAATATAAAGGCAACAATTCTTGTTTTGTGTTGCTTATTTATAGTCCAACTTTTACAAGCAATATCATAAAGCAATTGAATTTTATAAAGCAACTGAAAATGTCATAGCTTGAGAAATGTGCTTCTTAGTCTTAAAAGTTAAAGCCTTACTCTTTAGATTTTTAAAAATATTCTCTATAGCAGATTTGCTCAATGAAATATGTCTTTTGATTTCTTGACTTCTGCTTCTAGGGATTTTGATTGTAGATCTAAATAATATTAAATAATAAATAATGTAATTTTTTTGTCCATTTATCAGGCTAGTTCCTATTGGTCCAGAATTTTGTCTACTTTGTGTTGAGGTGTAAACCATACAGATTTTGTGTTACCAGGGCAACACCTTGCCAACTATGTTACCAGAGCTGTTTTTATTGTTCATAGGATCCAGAAAGTTCTCTCTCTCTCCAAACAATATAGGTGGACTGAAGCATCAACTTTTCAGTTAGATACTAAATGCATTTATTACTTGCACCACCCAGGTACTTCTCAGACCTAATGTCAAATCTTATGTTTTAATTGCTGTGTGGATAATTAAAGAGTCAATTCGTATAGTGTATTACAGATTGAGCTGCTTGCTCACCAAGCACCTTGTAGCAAAAAGGTAGGGTAGCCTTGTTCCATAAAGATGTCTTCCCTGGGAGAGCTGATAAAAGGTCATTGTCTCAAATGCAATTGGGTTTTGGAGGATTTTGTGTTGATATTCAGAAGGCTTCCTTTATACTCACAATCTGTGTCAGCATCCCAGTGAAAGGAGAAAACATTTCTTCCATGTCACATTGTTGTTGTTGATTGCCATTGAGCACAACTCATAGCGACTCTATAAACAAAAGACCTAATGAATTTCCATAACTATCGTCATTTCTCTAAATTCATAGAGTTTTCAGAGGAATGTGGTTTAGGAAGTGGATACCATTCCTGATTCCAAACCTGTTTTACTATTGAGAGTTTCACCAAACACAGTCCACAATGGGAAACCATTGTGGTATTTGATACCCCAATGGCATATGGTTCAGCATCATAGCAAACCCAAGTAAATTCATACAGCACATTAACAAAGAGTGATGTGCAAAAGTGGAAGAGTGTTCCTCCAGATATAACAGCACTAGTTTCATTTAGCAGTGGCTAAGTGTTGTTGAGTAGAATACTACTCAGAGTAAACTTTTCACAAAAGACCTGAACTATGTTCTATAACTAACATCATTTCTGTACATTTTTAGTTTAGAGAGCTTGTAGAGCAGAGGTAGTAAATTCAAAATCTGTAAAGATTTGACATTTCACCCCTTACCACAGAGTGACAACTGTCCTGAACCCATATGTTTGTTTTCCCTTGTAATTATATACCATCAAGTCAGAACCAACTCATAGCTGACACTTCAGTAGGTTTTTAGAGGCAAAAATTCTCATAGGAGGAGACTGCCTATCTTTCTTTTGTAGAGCAACTGATGGATTCTGTGTACCTTCGGGTTAGTAGTGTAGTTCTTTACTGGTAGGCCACTTGATGTCCCTTAAGAAGCTCTTAAGAGTGATGGCTAGAGAAAGTCCTTTTTTCTGCCCATCAGTATATCTTATTGTCCTCCGCATAGGAGTGAGTGAACTGAAAGGACATACCAAGCCAAAAAAATTTAAAAAAAAAAGTGTTTCTTTGCAAAGGAGCACAAGAAGAGGTAAGACTACTGCAAAGTAGTTTCTGAGTATTTAATCGTTCTAGATAAACACAAGATCATGTGGTCCTGGGAATGATAACCTTGTATGTGTAGCCAAGGGAGACTGAGATTCAAAGCAATATACCCACAATGTACCCAAAACACACTATTTTCGCAGGCAGAGCAAGAAAATAACTTTGAAAGAATTGTACACCTGAAAGCTGGGTTAGATCAAAACCAAACACACTGCTTTTCATTCTGAATCACAAGAGCCCATTATTGGATTTCTGAAGTTGTAAATCTTTCCCAGAGGAGGTTGCCAATCCATAGAGTAGTTTGTGGATTTCAACTGTTAATCCTTTGGTTAGAAACCCTATATTTTACACACTTCACCAGGACTCTAAGAGGAAAGCAGTAGAGCCCTAGATTACAGAAATGTTTCAGTTGAAGGCATTAAGAATAAAGTATTTAGGATAATAGAACAAATAGAGCAGAACCCTAAAATACATACATGTAGTTAGATAGATAGATAGATAGATAGATAGATAGATAGATAGAGAGATAGATGAATGTATACATTATAAAATCCTGTACTTCTTAAGGAAATAGCTTCAATGCTAAGGGAAAATATTATCATTGAAGTCGTTTTTTGTTAAGTGCCATCAAGTCAACTACAACTTATAGTGACCCTGTGACCCTTGAACCCCGCATCTAAACCTTGCCCTAACCTGAGCCAATTTCATCATCTCTGACACACCTGTCCTTATTACCATAGTCATTTTGTCAATTAATCTCATCCAGTGTCTTCTCCTGTGCTTACCCTCTGGCATTTCAAGGATGATGCCCTTCTTTCAGGATTAGTCCCTCCTTGCAACATGCCAAAGTATGTGAGATAGAGTTCAAATTTTGGCCTCCAAGGAGAAGCCTGATTTCACTCTCTCCAGGACAGATTTATTTGTTATGTTAGAAGTCTATAATGTGCTCAATACTCTTCTCCTGTATCACAACTCAAAGACAGTGATTCTTCTTCTATTATCCTTAATCATTACCCAGCTCTCAGATGCACAGAAAAAAAATTGAGAAGATTATGGCCTGGATCAGGTGCATTAATCTCTAGAATCATATTATTCTTCATTAGCACTCTGGAGAATTCCCTGGCACCAGACTTTCCTAGAACAACTTTTCTTTTGATTTTTT
>NW_006399878.1:4735460-4737746 GCF_000299155.1 Elephantulus edwardii | reverse complement strand
AGCTGAGCAATATCAAATTGTTAACTACTTGAATCTTCTCTCCAACTATTATGATGTTGCCAGTTGGCCTGGTAGTGAAATTCTTTGATAGATGGAATCAGAGAGAACTTTTACTTGTTTATTGAAAGTTTGAATTCTAGAAAAGTTAAAGTTTAAGAATCTTCTGAGCTAGTTTCAGAGTCAGTATACCAGTGGAATATTGGATTTTTATCCCCTTATATAACATCCTTGTAATAGATGGACCATTTAACATGGAGATGTTCTTATTAGAGCCAAAACTGCAGTTCTTAGCTCTCTACATTCTTTTTGTTTGGATGAGACCCAATCCTTCTCTGCTGACTTTAGCTTGAAGGGAAGCCTTCAAGAAGCCTTTAAGTCAAGAAATTGAACAAGCAAGCCAAGTCAAATCCAAGAGGAGTCGTTAGCATTATACTTACCACCATTCTCTTTTTGCCAAGGGGGAAAAGTCTTATATTTTAAGAATATGATGTCCAAGCTCCAGGTAGCATTCTGGCTGCAGCCTCTCCAAGATATATTTATTTGTTCTTTTAGCTGTGCATGCAATGTTCAGTGCTCTTCTCCAACGCCAGCTCAAAGGCATCACTTTTTTTTTTTGTCATCCTTATTCACTGTCCAGCTCCCAGATGCGTAGCAAGTAGATGGAAAGACTATGGCCCGAATCAAACACACTTTAGTCCTCAAACTGACATCATTACTCCTACAACAACAACAACAAAGTTTCAGGTTGAATAGAACCACCCCGTTTAAAAAAAAATAAATTGTAGATTTGCTTCTTATTTTTAATCTCTATTGTTAATTTGTCAGAAGTTTTGCCTGGTCTTGGCTTGAGCCCGCGCTTCTTCTGGCTCCTGCGTCTGCCGGAGGTGGCAGGTCCCTCTGCTCCTCCCCTCCGGTTTAGTCTCCGCCTTGGGGCTTGTTACCTGGAGACGTGTCAGAAGCTATTGTGGGAGTCCTCTGCCAGGCTGCTCCATGGAGGCAGGGATTCTGGGGCTTCATCTGACTTACTTTGGACATGTTTTAAGGAGAGGCAGGTCTTTATAGAGGGATATCATGCTGGGTAGAGTGGAGGGACAGCGCAGGAGGGGAAGACCCTCTATGAGGTGGATTGATTCAGTGACTGGGGTACTCGGGATGGGTTTGTCAGAGGCAATGAGATTGGCACAGGACAGAGCACGGTTTAGGGCTGTTGTACATAGGGTCGCTATGAGTCGCAAAGGACTCGACGGCACATAACAACAACATTGTTAATTTAAAACAATACCATTTAGCTATAGTAGGAGCCATCCTGAACAATTTAATAAAGTCATGTTTATATATGTATTTCTTTTAATATTCTTTCACTCTTTTTTTGTCACAATGTGATCCCTAGGTTAGTGAACAACACATTCTAGCAAGGGTCCTCTGCCAAAGCATATTAAAATCTCCACATTATGTCAAGATTCTCCTCCTCTCTCTATAGGAATGAGATGGATGCATCAATCTGATTCATTTATTCAAATACAAGCAATCTAAATCAAGCAAACCTAGTAATATTCAGTAAGATGCATTTTAAAAAAATAATTATTGACTTAAATATTTAGGAAATTCAAGATGCAAAGATACTCAGAATGAATGAACATAGATGTATCAGATCCAGAAAAGATAGAAAGCATGATGTTCTCTCCAAAGTACAGCTTTTACTGTTATTTTTCCCCTATTGAAGACTATATCTTTATATTACATACAAAATTAAAAATTAAGTCTTGCTATTTTTTCTTTAATTTTTTATCATAATTTTATATATTCTTCTATGTCCCTTACAGTATGAAATAGATATTTTTTGCTTTGTTTTAAGAAAAAGAAAGTAAATACTGATGGCTGTGTAGCTTCTAATTTATATAGAAAAATAAATAGAGAAATGTGTAAATATTTGATTGAAAAGAAGACAGAAAAAGTAGCTAATCCAATAATAAAGGCAAATAGCAAAGATTATCAAAAAGAGAGAAATGTTTTGAGAAATATATAAACCATTGTATACTTACTCAGTTACCACATAGTTTTCAAATAATTACCATGCCTCAGAAATTTTGTTGGGTCCTGTAGATCCAATCAATATGGCATAGGAGGTAGCAAGTCTATTTGATTTTAAAACTACCATTAATCTTGAATCTTACTCACTGACATACATTTTGAGCAAAAATACTGGGGCACGTGCGGTTGTTATGTTGTTAGGTACTGCTGAGTGGAGTACTGATTCATACGAACAACGTATCTGAACCTTGTTCT
>NW_006399878.1:4734312-4735205 GCF_000299155.1 Elephantulus edwardii | reverse complement strand
TTTAAAAAAAAGTTTTATTTTATTAATTTTAATGAACATTTACAGAGATTTTGGATTTCCATTCATTCTTTGTTGCACTTTTCTCCCTGGTCGCCCTCTCCCCAAGTTCGCTCCTCTCTTCCAAAAGCACAAGAAAAACTCTTCATTGGTATACAATACACCTCACCCCCACCCCTCCACCCACACACTGCACCCCGTCCCCGCCCCAATGCACTCCACTTGTTGTTGTTGTTGTTGTTATGTGTGTCGCTTTCGGCACTCCACTATGAAACCCTAATTCTGGACTTTTGATTTATGATAGGGTGATATATGGTCTTTAAACATTCTTTCCCTCATCTGTTTCAATGCAGTATACATAATTTATCCAATTTCTCTCAGTCTTACCCCAACCCTGATGTCAGTCCCATTCTACAACAGTGGCACTATGCAGTATTTGTCCTTTTATGATTGAGATATTTCACTCAGTATATGTCCTCCAGGGTCACCCATTTTGAATAATATTGCATGAGTTGCTTGTTTTTCAATGCCGCATAGTATGCCTGCTGTCTTTTTGTAAGAACTAGTCTCTCTTGAACACGTGGCCAAAGTACAAAAGATGAAGTATCACCATTCTTGTCCCGAAGGAGCACCATATTTGCACTTCCTTCAAAACAAATGTTTGTTCTTTTGACAGTCTTTTTGATATTCAATACTCTTCATCAACATCGTGATTTAAAGGCATCAGTTTTTTGGTCTTCTTTATTCATTAACCAGCTCTCAGATACATAGGAAGCAATTGAAAATACCATGGCTTCGAGCTGCTGGTGTTGAAGACATCAAATCGCATCCCTTTTTTACTCCTGTGGATTGGGCAGAGCTGATGAGATGAACACAAAGCCAGAGATAACGGCACA
>NW_006399878.1:4732226-4733117 GCF_000299155.1 Elephantulus edwardii | reverse complement strand
GACACCCTTGCTTTTTAGTACTTTGGAGAAGTTATTGATAGCAGAGTTCCCCAATGCAATGCTGCTTTTGATTTCTTGACTGCTGCCACAAAGGTGTCGATTGTGGATTTGAGCAAAATGAATTCTTAGGCAATTTCTGTTATACATAGGGTTTTTGAAGGCCTTTCACTCCACCTATTATGATGCCACATGCTGGTAGAGTGGTGAAGATTTTTGTTTTGTTTGAGGTGGAATTCATCCACATTAAAGATTATAGTATTTGATCTTTTGGAATAAATGTTCAAGTCTTCTTCACTTTCTGCAGAACTGTTATTTATATAAATCAGGTTGTTGACGAGTTTTCCTCTAATCCTGATGTCACATTCTTCTACATATAGCTCAGTTTCTCAATGTACAGCATTTGTTGTTTTTAAGTGCTGTCGAGTGGAGTACAACTCATAGAGATCCTATGAACAGCAGATCCTATATCACCTGTGTCATCCTCAATCTCTAACGTACTTGACAGCATACACATTGAATAAATATGGACAAAGGATACAATCTTGACACACACCTTTCCTGATTATAAGTTATGCAGTGTTCCCTTATTCTGTTCTGACAATTTCTTCCTGGTCTAGCATACATTTTGTTTGAGCATAATTGAGTGTTCTGGGATCTCCATTCTTCTCTTATGTTGGCCTTAATTTTTTATGATCCGTACAGTCAAATGCTACAATACTTTTTTCAATTATTAAATTTTATTACTCTTTTCTTTTTTCCCTCTACTAGTTTATTTACAAAATTAAAATACAAATTTGAACAAATTCTTTCAATTTCACTCACCTCCCCATCAAATTGTACAATCCAATGATTAATCCCCTCTTTCCCCTGCACATCCACATCCCTCTGCCT
>NW_006399878.1:4727659-4731156 GCF_000299155.1 Elephantulus edwardii | reverse complement strand
AACTAAGGAATAGAAGAGTTGGAACATCAGAAGGCTTTTAGGACCAAATAGTAGGCTCTTGTGTCCAGGAGAAAACAGATTTGAGCCTTGCTCTAACTTGATCCACCATCCTATCTTTCATTTACCCTTTATCTTTCCCCATGTTATTTTTTCTTCTAAAGATATGTCTTTCTTGACAAAGTGCTCAAAGTAGAAGATAAAGTTTCACTCTTGTTGCCTTTAAGGAACACTCTGGTTGCACTTTCTTTTAAAAAGACTCCTTTGCTCTTTTGGTAGTCCATGAGATATTTGATATTTAGTATCAATCTCCAAGATGATTCAGTGGCATCATTGATTATTTTTCTTGGATCTTCCTGACTCATTTTCCAACTTTCAGATGCATAGTAGGATACTATGATTAATGGAAATTATAATCACAGAACTTCCTTGTGAGAAGAGTGTGGTTATATTGTGGGAATAGTAATTAATGTCATAAAAAATGTGTACGAATAATTGAATGGGAAACCAATTTGTGTTACAAACTTTTACCCAAATCAGAAGTAGAAGGAGGAGGAAAAACCCAATATATGGTTGAAATATGAATGGAATTTCTTGATTTATGTTTTAAAAAAATATCATCTGAACTTCTCAGAAAATAAAAGACTCATATTATTCACTGTTGTGTCCTCATGGCTAACACTTAATAAATGTTTGCTGCTGTTTTGTTGTTTACTGTGGAGTTAGAACCAACCTCCAGCTGACCCTTTGGCTGTGCTCAGTGGCAGTTTTGATGGCATGGGAGGATGCTCATCATTCTCCTGCAGAGCAACTGGTAGATTAGAAACTCATTCCTTAAGGAGTACAGCAAAGCTTCTTACCAGCAGGTTACCAGAGGTCCCTTAACAAATTTTTGTTGTTGTTGTGGACTGTTGAGTTTAGTACTTGTTAAATTCCCGAATAGCACATGGAAGGGATCTATGAAACTATTGTTTAAGAGTGAAAAAAAAAATTACAAATGTCCCTGGGCTATTTAAATAACAGAATATCTTGGGTAAAGTGGAATAAAGAGAAGGAGAAAAGAGTCAAGCTATACAGTTCATTTACAAGTTCTATGGTTCGGTGTTAGCAGTCTATGTAGATTTAATTGACTATTGCACTTGTCTGAATTTATACATGTGATTTTATATAAATATATCCCTGAGGATAATAGAATTTTCTTGTTAATGATTATTAAACAGAAAACATGTTTTGCTTCACTAAGATTCATTAAATAAACACTCGCTAAGCCTTACTCTTTTATATTTTTTTTTTAGGGACTGTAAAAAGATGAAAATAAAATAAAAATTAGTTAAGTACTTCTGCAATCAAAAGTTTTTGGTAAGGCTTGTGCCCCCTATAGATTGTCGATTGGAGCTCTTTACCTGGGCTGCTTTCTGAAGATGACTATTCTCCCTTCACAAACTCAAAGCACACAAGGGAATTTTTATTTATTATTTTACTCTTGTGAACAAAAATGTGTACGTGAGACAAAGGATTAGTATCTCAGACCAGAGGTACAACCCCCTCACAAAAAGACAAGAGGACTGAAAAGGTGGAGGTGGGGAATGAATCCCTAGAGGTCCAGAGGTGCAAGTGTGTGTGTGTGTGTGTGTGTGTGTGTGTGTGTGTAACCAGAGAAAAGAGTGCCCATGTTTTTGTTGTGTTTTCTAGTTCATCACCCCAAATCACTTATTTGATGTTTAAACAGGCCAGTGTCACAAATCTGTGTCAATGACCTCCTTCTGCTCTGTTGAGGTGACTTGTTTTGGCATATGCTTGGAATTATCTGGAAAACTAGAGTGAAACACTAAGTTTGAGAAGGGGAAACTTTCCTTCTCCTGGCACTTACTCTTAGTTGAGATAGCTTTACGCTTGGCCCAGGTCCACCTTTATACAGCTTGCAGATCATAGAAAACCTTTTCTTACTGAGCACAGAATTTGAATAGAGCAAGGGAAAGGGGTGGGGGGAGGCAAACTCTTAACCCTTAACCTTAAGCATAGTGACAAAAGTGAAACCTTCCAGCTGGCTGTGGGGCCCAGAATTGAAATTCATCTGGGCATTAGATAGTTTATAACTGTATATGTTCATGAATAATCATGTGGGCCTCTTTTCTTTACACTTAGAAATGTTAAGGAGGTCTACTGAGATGACTAGAAAAATAACCATAGTAAAATATAATTGGGTAGAACTGCGTAATGGGAACAGCATAGAGTGCAGAATCAGTAGAAATTGACAGTGAATCATGGTTCTTCCTCTTAATAGCTCTGTTTAACTTTGTGCTTGGTTGAACTTCAATACTTTCTGAACTGCTTATCTGAACTTCAATGCTTTCAACTCTTAACTGGCATAAACAACATCTACATCTACTTAACATGGTAGTCCTTGAGATCAATGTTAAAACAAAGTCAGTGTTACCAATTCAGGTATAATTTTCAATACACATTAATGCTACAATCTGCAAAGAGGGAGATAGAGTGTCTTTATGGAAATATGGGAGAAGGCAATAGTACTACTTCCCCAAAGGCCACAGTTACCAAAGGCTTAAAAAAATTTAAAAATGAGATATTTTATAGTATTTAAGATAAGACATTAGTATTGGAAGAGTGAAAAAAAAATACTAGGATGGCAGAGATTAATGGGCAAATAGATGGTGGGATGAAGGAATAGGAAATATTCAGTGGGGACTTAAAAAAGGATAATAATAGGCACAGATCAATAGTAATTAATTAAATAAAATACAATTTATATGAATGATTGTATAAACATAATGTAGATGAAATTATCTATAAAAACACAATATATACAAATTTTATATGTCAACCAGTAAGAAAAAACATTATCTGCCTTGTTGCATTTAAGTTAATTTAAATGTTACTGAATTTTTCAGTTTTGTTTATATTAAAGTTATTTGGGTTTAGTTATTTGGATTTGTGCTAGTAAAAAATTTAAAAAAGAAGATAAACAAAAGGATCAAAGTGTAAAGCATCTGAAGCGCATGTTACTTGAATTTAGCGTTAGTAGGAAGTAGTTGCTCTAAGCCAGAAAGAAGAACAATCTCCTCTCATGCAATTTATAGTCTTAGAAACCTGCTGAGGTGTCAACTGAGTTTTGAAATATCCTGTTTAGTCTGATTTGGTTTTGAGTAAGGAGTACCAGTACTTAAGACTACTAACTTAGAGTTTAATGGTTCAAACCAACTAGCTAATTCTTGGGGGGGTGGGGGCGGGGATAGGTCAGTGTGCTCTCAGAAAGATTATAGCAATGGAAATCTTACCGGCCACTTGGACTCTGTCGTGTAGGAAACTGTGAGTTGTAATTGGCTCAAAGGCAATGAATTGGGTTTTGGTTAAGTGGGGCTAGTAATAGAAGTAAAACACAAAATGGTGGGTGAGTCGAGTGCAATCTACAATCTATGAAATTGCATTACTTATTAAGAGAGCTCTGGTAGCATAATGGTAAGAAACTGTACTGCAATCCC
>NW_006399878.1:4720622-4722539 GCF_000299155.1 Elephantulus edwardii | reverse complement strand
TTCTGACATCCATTTTGGTCTTTTCTTCCTCTTCTGTCTTTGCAATGACCGTTTGCACTCTTCCTGGATGATACCCTTGATATCCTCCCACAACTAGACACAGTTAAAGGTCTGACTGTTCTTGTTAGATGTTTGAAGGAGAAGTTAGTTGACTTATAATTGCTCTGAGGCAAACCTTGTTGAATAATTTAGTTTTGACTGCTGTACTGAAACTAGAGCCTGAACTTAGCAAGGAATTGTGCCTTGGAAATATTTGTCTAAAGCATGCACTTGTATTGTGAGATATCCTTTGCCTCATCCACTCTCCAATTTTCTTCCCTAATAACCCCCATTTTTCGTAACAAAACTGTGAGTCAACAACAAATATATGAACCTCTCGCTGTTTTTGGGGCTCTACAGGAACCAAGGGGCTGAGGTACGAACTCTTGATCTGCTTTCTGCTCTGGGACAGTGAGAGGCTGTGTTAACCTTATTCCCTCTGGCCCTTTCAGAGAGACACTTATTATCCTGCGCACCTATATCCAGTTTTCTCCTAGTTAGACACCACCCAAAGAAGTCATCCTACCCACATACCTTCAGGATCTTTTCATTTTCTTTTTTAGAACTTTTTATTATTATTTAGTGAAAGCTAATAGAGAAAATTGATGTCCAGTTCAATCATTCATACACATTGTGTTTTTTAACATTACCTACAGGCTTTATATTGCAACAGCAGCCTTCAAACATCCACCTTGGGACTGATATTTCCATCAATCTTTTTATCCTGTTGCTTCCTGTCTTCTGAGTCATCTCTTCTTGGCATTTTGAACTTCTATGATTAATGGTTCTAAGGTGTGAATGCCTCCCTGGTGTTATTGTTAACCAACATCGAGCTAACCTTAACCTTAACCGTAATACCATCCTTTTAGCAGGTTCTAAAGTTGTAAGTGTGCATGGAAGAAGTATGCTTATTTTTCTCCCTGATAGCAGTTAGTGGGTATGAACTGCTGACCTTTTTGGTCACCTTTGCTTACCTTATTCATGTAAAACCATTCAAAACCACCTTATGGTTTTGTTAAAAATTAAGTCACAGGGATGAATTTAGTTCCAGAGGCAAAAAGTTAGTAAGGGCCTTAGTTTTAGAGTTTCTGTTAGACCAGAAATTTTGCTCCAACATTGAGTTTCACTCATATTTTTCTCCCATTTTGACCAGAACCTGTACTGTGATCCTTTGTAAAGTGGTCAACAGTAGTATTCAGGTGCTCTTCACCTAATGGAGGTTGAAGTTTGTAGGTATATTAGTCCTTTGCACTGATTGTTTCTCTGCATCTTTGATTTTTCTTTGCTTTTCTTTGTTCCTCGCAGAGAGGTCGATAGCCACAGCATACATGGCCAGTTTCAAGCTCTTAAGATCTCAGTTATTACTCAGTTGAGCCTCAAAAAAACCCTCATTTCTGTGGAGTGGGAACTGACCCTGCAAGCACTGTTTTTTATGTATATCATAGGGAGGAAATTGTCCATCTTCCTTCCATGGAGCCACTGTTGAACTCAAACCACCAGAGAGGCACCCCGTTCGAGTTACCCATGCAGCTCTCGAGGGCCTACATACAGATAGAATGTTGTTTTTGTGGACTGTGCTGATAGGCTTGTGGATAGATAGCTATACTGCTGATGTAAAGGCGATACTTTTTTGGTTTTTTAATCTACCAGTGTCTCTGTAGTAAAAAGATAGACAATCTTCTCTGATATAATTTACAGCCTCTGAAATCCTGTTGGAGGGTCAGCTATTAATTGATTGGTACTAGACAACAATGAATTTAATGCCCCTGAAGGTATGTTCCTGAGGCTTTAGACTAGCAACTTCTTCCCTCAGGTTGCAAACTTTTCTAAATTTACATATAACTGTTACCTTTTGGTTCTATCACATTATCCTTCTTA
>NW_006399878.1:4718128-4720522 GCF_000299155.1 Elephantulus edwardii | reverse complement strand
CAGGAGAACAAACGTGTTCTTCCTAGAGAGGGTGAAACCAGGCTGCTCCTTAGAGGCAAGGACTCTGAGACTTTGTCTGATATAATTTGGGCATGTTGCAAGGAGGGCCTGGTCCTTGGAGAGGGAGGCCATCGATGAAATGAATTGATACAATGACTGGAGTATTGAGAAAAGGTGTTTCAGAAGCAGTAAAGTAGGCACAGGATAGAGCAGATTTCATACATTGAAACAATTGTACATCACTATGAGTTGCAAGCGACTCGAATGCAAATAACAACAACATAATTGAGGTTTTTTTTCAGTTAGAGCCATGATCTTACAATAAAAATGTTTTAGAAAGATCACTCCTAATAGAGACTGACTTCTCCAGTAAGGAATACTTAGAGTTTGCTGTTACTATGTACCACCGACTTAACCAGAAACAGTGATTTTCCAAATGATAAAGTCATCAGAGATCCTAAGTAAGATTCCTGAAAAGGCATAATTCCAGGAGGAAAATTGTGATGCCAAGGGTTTGAAAATAGGTTTTTACCCTTGGGTCAACAGTATAAATTTGCAAGCTACTCTGAAGGCAAACAGATGGGCACTGAAATGTACAGCCCCAGAAATCTGACCAAGAGTTGCTCTGACTCAGAATCCACTCCTTAACAGTTAATTGGGTTACGAGGTTGAGTCAAGGATTATTTGTAGGATAAGGAGCTGAATGAGATACTTTCTCTGCCATCTATTTACAAATATAGTCAATATTATTTCCATATTACTTGTGTTTCAGCCCCTACATTCATGAGATTTATATTTTAGACTCCACAAATATAAAAATAAAACATTTAAGACTCAGAAGAAAACTTATGTCATCATTGTGACTGCTGCAGATACACAAATAGTAAAACATCTAAAATTTCCAGAAGCCAGTGTGTGGGCTTGATTCCTAGAAAATTTCAATTAGATTGGCTTTGGGAGATTTTTAAATATTCTGGACTGCAATGCTTGCAGTTCTTCTGTTTTTCACAGCTCTGGTGGAAGGAGGCTGCTTCATGCCTTTGTTGATTTTCCATCTTTGATTCCATTTTGCATAGTGAAAGCCCTTGACAGAGGGTAGAGAAGCAAAGCTGGAAAGAGAGGAAGAGGGAACACTTAGCACTCTCAGTGCTTTAACTTTCACAGCCCAAGGTTTTGAATAATTTATTGCCTATAATATAAGGCCCCCTTGTCTGTTTCTAAGCACTTGGGTGCCAAACAGCAAATATGAATAACAAAATCCAAGTCATTTCTTTACAACTTTAATGCCCCAGTGTGACACTTTTCTGAGCATTTTATTGCTTTTCCACTTTTGTCCAAGCTAATAAAAGAGTTTGATACTTCATTCCTATCTAAACAACTCAGCAGCAACTGTGAGGATAATAAAAAGATGATTTATAGTCCATTTGAATAATTTCTTGAAGCAAGTTTAGAACTGTCTCCTAAGTCTCAACGTAATGTGAAATCATATGATTCATAAAAATCCTGATACTGGAGTGGCATTCAGAAAGAGATTTGGGACAAAAGTACTTTGTTGGATCCAGGTGGAATGAGGCCAGAGTCATTTTAATCAAAATCATTCTTTAGCTTCTGCAAAAGAGAATGTGCAAAATCTTGCGTTAAAATGTTTTAACAAATATTTTAGAAGGTTTTGCCAATATGTGAACTAATGCCATAAAAACTAGAAAATTCACTATGCCACAGAAAAATATTAATTCTTTTTCTGGGGAAAAATGGGCAAACTAAGATAATCCCAAACAACCCAGGGTTTGTTGTTATTTTAACTATGAATCCTTTTTAAAAAATATACCAAAATTTCTTGGTCCCTTATTGTCCCTTTTGCACAGAAGAGTTTTCTATTTCATTTAATTGCAAGTAAAATATATTTCTAGTTTTTAATCAGGTTCTAGCATCCACATGGCCCATTCTCTTTGTATCTGGCTTACATTGACTTGTGTAATTAGCACAGCCACACTGGACTTTTACTATCTCTTGAATTTGCCCAGCCTGTCTTTGCTACAGTTTTGTATTCCTTTTGTCTGTATGCCAGTTCTTCCCAATCCTTACATAACTGGTCCCTTTTAATTCTCAGCTCCAGTTTGAAGATCTTCTGGTTAACCAGCCGCACTGTTAGCCCAAAAGTTGGGGGTTGAGGGGTGTTTTAGCGATTAGCTAGGCATCTTTGGTCTCCAACTACTTTAATTGCAGCATGGTCTGCAAATCTGCATCAGCTGTGAGACTAGGAGAAAGGAAGAGTGCTTCTCACACTGAAGAGCAAGACTTAATGTGAGAAAGACTTGAAGCCAGACTTGAGGAGAGCAAGACCTGAGGTGAACAAGCCCTGTGGTGGTAATTCCCTGGTGAGACTGAGACCCC
>NW_006399878.1:4705758-4712443 GCF_000299155.1 Elephantulus edwardii | reverse complement strand
TTCTACCCTGCTGGAGAAGTTTTTTGATGTGCATAGGGATTTGATTATTAGAAGGTCCCATTCATCTATTTAATCCTCTTCTGGTTTTAGGTTTATCAGGATGCTTGAAAGCCTGTTCATGTTACGGATTAGGGCTGTAAGAGTTGTTCCAAGCTTTTCTCTAATGAAGTTTATAGTTTTTGGTTTTAGTCCTTGGTCCTTGATCCACCCTGAATTGTTTTTTGTGTATGGTGTGAGGTCTGGGTCTTGCTTGAGTTTTCTGCTGATAGTTTTCCAATTTTGCCAACTCCATTTGTTAAAAAGGCTGTCATTTCCCCACTTAACTGATTTTATCTCCTTTTCAAAAATCAACTGAGCATAGGTAGATGAGCTGATTTCTGTGTTCTCAATTCTATTTCATGTATCTATGTGTCTGTCATTATACCTGTACCATGCTGCCTTGACCACCACAGCAGTATAGTAGGATTTGAAAACAGCAAGTGAGATGTCTCGTACCTTGTTTTTCTTCTTAAGGAGTGCTTTGCTTATTCAGAGTCTCTTTCCATTCCAAATGAAATTGTAGATTGCCTTTTTCCATCTTATTTAATAATGGAATTGGTATTTGTATTGAGATTGCATTGAATGTGTAGCCTGAATTTGGTAGAATTGTAATTTTCTCAATATTGAGTTTCCCTAGTTAAGGTATATTTTTCTCTCCGGGTCTCTTTTTGTTTCTTGTAATGTTTTGTAATTTTCTTTGAATAAATCATTTGTGTTTCTCGTTAGATTTACTCCAAAGTATTTAATCTTGTGATTAGCTATTGTGATGGGTACTGGTTTTTCTTAGCTGCAGTTTTGTATTCTCTTTGTCACTTTAGAGAAATCAAATTGATTTTTGTATGTTGATCTTGTATCCTGACCATGACCTCTTCTAAACCCAGCTTGCATTCCTGGTAGTTCTCTGTCAATATACTCTTCTAGTTGTTTCTGGATAATCTTTAGCAGGATTTTGCTTGCTTGTGATATGACTGATATTGTACAATAATTTCTACATTCTGCTGTGTCATTTTTTTTTAAAGGAATAAATATGAATATCTTCCAGTGACTGGGCCAGGTAGCTGTTCTCCAGATTTCTTTCTACAAACAGGTGAGCAAATCCAGGGCAGCATCTATTTGTTAAAATATGTCAATTGGTATTCCATCAATTCATGGGGCATTTTTCTGCCAAGTTATTGAAAGTGGCCTGAACTTCCTCCTTCATCACCATTGCCTTTTAATCATATGTTGTTTCTTGAAATTCTTCTGTGTCAGCCAATTCTTTTTGGGACGGTGACTCTGTATACTCTTTCCATCTTCTTTGAATGCTTCCTAGATCACTCTGTATTTTGCCCATAGCATCCTTAAGTACTGTAACTCATAGCTTGAATTTGTTCTTTAGTTCCTTCAGTTTAAGAAGTACTGAATGAGTTCAGCCCTTTTGATTTTCTGACACCATTTCTGCACATTTCATTGTAATACTTTGCTATGTCTTCCCATGCTGTCCTTTGAAATCTTCTATTCAGCTCCTTAACTTCTTGATTTCTTCCCTTTGTTTTTGCTTCTCAGTGCTCTAATGCAATATTCAGAGTCTCTTCTGAGATCCATTTTGGTCTTTTCTTCTTCTTCTGTCTTTGTAATAGTCTTTCACATTTTTCATGGATGATATTCTTGAGACCCTCCCACAGCTCATCTGGTCTTTCTTCATTAGTGTTCAAGGCCGCAAACCTCTTCCAGAGTTGGTTTTTAAATTCAGGTGGGACAGATTTAAGGTCGAATTTTTATTCCTGTGGATTTGATTTGATCTTTATCTTTAATTTTAACTTGCATGTGAGGAGTTGATTGTCCTGCAATCAGCACCTGGCCTAGTTTTCACCTGCTGATATTGAATTTCTTCAACGATTCCTTCCACAGATGTAATCAGTCTGATTTCTGTGCATCCTGTCAGGTGAAATCTATGTATAGCTTGCATTTATGTTTCTTCTAAAAGGTATTTGCTATGAATAAATTATTGATTATGCAGAATTCTGTCATTCTATCCCAAACCTCATTTCTGTCACCAAGTCCATGTTTGCAAGGATAAAAGTACTGATCCTTATTCCTGGTTCCCAATTTTTGCATGTTTGATTGATTTCTGACTGAAAAAATATGTAGAAATCATCTATTTGCTCCTCTATGGTTCTGGTTGTTGGTGTGTAAATTTGAGTGATAGTGGTATTAGCAGGTCTTCCTTGTATGCATATGAATGTTATCCTGTCAGTTACAACATTGTTTTTCAATATGGATCTAGAAATGGCCTTCTTAACCATGAAAGCAGCTCCATTTTTTCTCACTTTTTCATCTCCAGCATAATAGATCTTATGGTCGTCTGATTCAAAATGTCCCCCGCCAACGCATCTCATTTCGCCAGTACCTTATATTTTTATATTTATGCAATCATTTTCTTTCTTAGCGATATCCAGTTTTCCTACATTCATGCTTCTCACATTCCATGTTCCAATCACTAGTTTCTGCTTCTGTCTCTTCTTTTTGTGTTTCCAAATTTGAGGCCTCAGTCTCAGTTGCCATATCTATTATTCTACTCTATGTGTGCTCTATTGTACATAGGATTTTCAAAGGCTTGTTATATTTCAGGAGCAGATGACCAATCCTTCTTCCTAGTCTGTGTTAATTGGGTTGCTTAGCTTTGGGACAACTTCTGACCGACAAACATTTTAGTGAAAGAAGCAAACGAAAGGCACTTCCCCTTACAGAGATAACCATACAAGCAGTGCCCTCTTTATGACATATACAAGTATTCATCCAAGGAGTTTGTGTAGCATAGTGGATAAAGAGTTGTGCTTCTAACCCAAGATCATGTTTCTTTGACACTTTGAATTCATCAGAAGCTCCATGAGAAAGATGAGTGAATCTCCTCCCATTTGGATATAAATACTGCTTGAGGGTCAGCTATGACTCAGTGTAAATTCACAACACATTAAAAAAAGCAAGAACAGCAACTTTTTCTTAACCTTTCTACATTAATTTACTTGGATTTTATCTCTTCTTCTCTGAACATTTGCTTATTGATAGCAGGAAATTGTCTCCACAGTGCAAAGTTTAATCATGTATGTCTAATTTGGCCCATTGTATTGTACTCATTTGGCAAAGAACAGCTAGGGCTAGATGCAGTTGACTACAACTTATAGTCACCCTATCCTGTGCCATTCCCATTCAACTCTAATATATTGAGTCCACTGTTGCAATCATTGTTTCAATCCATCTGGTTGAGGATTTTTATCTATTTTGTAGACCCTCCACATTTCCACCCATGATGTCTTTTTCCAAGTGAAAGCTCCTCCTAACACCATTATACAAATAAAAGAATAATTGTTGTATAGTGTATTGTTTTGTTTGGCAAGATCTATGAATGCTTCTCTACAAATTTGAAATACAATATTTTTGTTGTTGTGTATATATGAGAAAATTAAAGTTATATTTAAGTATTGTAAAATTTCATTTCCAAGCCCTGAAACTCTGCTGTGGGAGAAAACTGTGTAACATTCTCCTGTAAAAATGTGTAAGTTTGGAAACTTAATGACAGGCTATGAATCAGAATCGGGTCCAACGTTGTGTGTTAAAAATGTTATATAGTCTTAGGAAGAATTTGAAATGAACTACATTGCATAAGTTAGCATTTGATTAATTAAATAAAAAAAAATCCTCTATATGTAATTGGGATTCTGATGGCCCAGGGTTGAGGAGTTACACTGCTAATCCCAAGGCAGGTTGTTTTATTTCTCCAGATGCTTTTTTAGGAAAAAAGATAGTATCCTTCTGTGTCATTTACAGCCTCTGTGAACCTACTAGAGAGTCAGCTATAATTCACTTCTGGCTTGATAGCATACAACAACAGCATAACAAAAATATATATGCAATTACAACATAAATATGCAATGGTATTTGTTAACAACCTATTATAGTACAGGTAACACCAGAGCTGTAGTGGCATATTGACTAAGGAGTTATACTACCAACACCATGACAAATGATTTAAATCTACCAACTGCTTCACTGGAGAAAGATGGGCAATCTCTTCCCACATGGTTTAACTTCTCAAAATTCACTGGAAGGTCAGCCATGAATCAGTTCCAACTAGACAGCAAGCAGTGAATAGCAACATAATCATTTTCTAGGTAGTGGTTATATATGAAAGGTATAAAAAGAACAGCTTCTGCTTTTATAAAACTTATTATCTAGTAGTGTGGCATGGTAATAAAAAATTAGCCTATATTATGACCAAAGATGACAGAAGTAGATTTTATACCTTTGAGTTGTAGTGCTGGAGAAGAGTATCAAACATACCATGGACTGCCAAGAGAACAAATGGATTTATCCTGGAGAGGGTGAAACCAGGCTGCTCTTGGAGGCAAAGATGTTGAAGCTTCACCTGACAAACTTTGGCAAAGTGGCTAAAAGGGACCAGTGCTTGGAGAGGGACAGCATGCTTGAAAGGTTGAAGAGACAGTGCAAGAACAGAAGAGGCCTGATGAAATGGTTTGACATAGTAACTGGGATAATGGCTGTAGGAAACAGTGAGACTGTCTCCTAATAGAGCACAGTTCAGAGCCATTATATATAGAGTCACTCTGAGGAGCAGATGATTTGATGGCACATAACAACAACATTATGTAAAAGTGTTAGAGTAATGTTGCTGTTTACTGTCAAGTTGGAACCAACCCATAGCTGACTCTCCAGCAGGTTTTCAGAGGCAGTTAATTACATGGAAGGAGATTGTCAATTCTTCTCCTGTGGAGCAGCTGGTGGCCTTGAACCTCATTCCTTCAGGATTGCAGTGCAACTACTTGCCACTAGGCCACCAGAGCTCATTATTATAATTGTTGTTGTTATGTAGCATAGAGTCGAAACTGACTCAAAACTGACACTCCAGGGGGGTTTCAGAGGCAATTAATCATACAGGAGGAGAATACCTATCCTTCTCCCAAAGAGCAGCTGGTGGCTTCTAACCATGTCCCTCTGGGACTGCAGCACAGCTTCTTGCCCCCAGGCTATCACAACTCCCTATTATATAATAAATATCACAAAAATGAAATACAGTAAAATCATATTTTATGAGAAGTTGATAGGAAAATCATTTATTTATAAAATAAAAATTAATATTTATTTTTATTGCACATTGATTAGGCAGGCACTAATATTTATAATGCATATGGGAAATTTATTACACTGGACATGAAAAGGTGAGAAAAAATGGAGTTGTTTTCATGGCTAAAAAATCATGGTTAGATCGATCTTGAAGTACAATATTGTGAGTGACAGGATAATATCCACATGCATACAAGGAAGTCCAGTGAATACCACTATCATTCAGATTATGAACCTACAATCAGAGCCAAGGAAGAGGATATAGAAGATTTTTACCAACTTTTACGATCAGAGATAGATCGACCATGCAATCAAGTGGCATTGATAATAATGGGTGACTAGAATGCAAAAGTTGGGAACAGAGAAGAAGACTCAGTAGTTGGGAAACATGGATTCCGTAACAGAAATGGAACTGGAGAGAGGATGATCAAATTTTGCACAATGAATGACTTATTCATAGCAAATACGTTTTTTAAGAGACATAACGCAGATTATATACTTGGATTTCACCTGATGGTATGCATGAGAATCAGATTGATTACATCTGTGGAAAGAACCGCTAGAGAAGCTCAATATCAGCTGTGTAAACTAGGCCAGGAGCTGATTGTGGAACAGACCACCAAATACTCATATGCAATTTCAAGCTGAAGTTGAGGAAAATTAAACCAAATTCAAGGAAAGCAAAATATGACTTTGAGTCTATCCCACCTGAATTTCAGAACCATCTCAGGAACAGGTTTG
The DNA here is from genome assembly GCF_000299155.1 of Elephantulus edwardii. Classification (NCBI taxonomy): domain Eukaryota; kingdom Metazoa; phylum Chordata; class Mammalia; order Macroscelidea; family Macroscelididae; genus Elephantulus; species Elephantulus edwardii. The sequence continues at coordinate 4,706,542 of NW_006399878.1, read as the reverse complement.
AGGCCTTGAACACTGATGAGAGAAGACCAGACGAGTTGTGGGAGGATATCAAGGGTATCATCCAGGAAGAGTGCAAACGGTCATCTCAAAGACAGAAGACGAAGAGGAGACCAAAATGGATGTCAGAAGAGACTCTGAAAATTACACTGGAGTGCAGAGACACCAAAGCACAAGGAAGAATTCAAGATACTAAAGAGTTGAATAGAAGATTTCAAAAGACAGCACAGGGTGAAAAGTAAAATATTACAATGAAATGTGCAAGGAGTTGGAGTCAGAAAATCAAAAGGGCCGGACTCGCTCAGCATTTCTTAAGTTCAAGGAACTGAAGAACAAACTCAAACCTCAAGTTGTTATAATCAAGGATTCTTTAGGCGGAATATTAAATTATCCAGGAAATATTAAAAGAAGATGGAAAGAATATACTGAATCACTGTATCGAAAGGCATTGGAAAAAATTAAAATAAAATAAAATAAAAAAGAAAGGAATTGGAACATATGAGCAAGAGCCTATGGTGATGAAAGAAGAAATTCATGCTACTTTGAAGAAATAGCAAAAAATAAGGCCCCAGGAATAGATGGTATACCAATTGACACATTTCAGTTAACAGACGCTGCCCTGTACATGCTCACCAAGTTGTGCCAAGAAATCTGGAGAACAACCACTTGGCCAGCTGACTGGAAGAGATCTATATTTGTTCCCATCCCAAAGAAAGGTGACCCAACAGAGTGTGGAGACTATAGAACAATCTCATTGATTTCATATGCAAGCAAGATTCTACTGAAG
>NW_006399878.1:4696861-4704503 GCF_000299155.1 Elephantulus edwardii | reverse complement strand
CTTCTCCAATAAAAAAATCAAATGGTGAATGAAATTGGTGCAACAGGAGGGTCTGGAGGCGCAGGGTTGTGGTGGGGGGTTGGGATGGGACCCTGTGGTAGTTTCCACTGAGGCTTTGGCAGCAGTCTGTGGGCTAGGGTCATGGCCGTGGACTGGGCCATAGGAGGATCCATGGAGCTAGAGGAGGCAAAGCCGAGGTCCAGGAGTGGCTCCTCATCACCACGCTGGGTTGTCTGGTCAATTATATGAAGAATGATCCTTGGCAGAGATCTATCTCTTCTCACTACCCATCAAGATGTCTCTCAAATAATTGACTTCGTGTGGATGTCCCTCAAGGATGAGGTCTTGAAAATCATGCCAGTGCAGAAGCATACATGTACCTGCATGGGACCGGGATCAAGGTCTTTTTCTCCATTGAAGCATACAATGGCCATGTTGACTTGGGTGTTAAGTGCCCCCGGAAGGTAGCTACTGCTATCTGCAGGGCCATTTTCCTGGCCAAGCTGTCCATTGCCCCAGTGCAGCATGTCTGCTGGGGGAACGAGATCGACAAGCCTCACGCCATTCCCTGCAAGGTATCTGGGCACTGTGGCTCTGTGCTGGTGTATCTCATCCCTGAACCTTGAGACACTAGAGTTGTCTCAGGCCCTGTGCCCAAGAAGCTGCTTCTGATGGCTGGAATTGAAGACTGCTACACCTCAGCCAGGGGCTGCACTGCTACCCTGGGCAGCTTCACTAATGCCACCTTTGATGGCATCTCCAAGACCTACCAGTACTTAATCCAGATCTCTGAAAAAGACTGTGTTCACCAAATCTCCCAATCAGGAATTCACTCACCAAATCTCCCAATCAGGAATTCACTAACTATCTTGTAAATATCCACACCAGAGTCTCTGTGTGCCAGGCTCCAGCTGTGGCCACTACATCGTGGATTTTGTATAATAGAAATAATGTGAATTAAATCAGTTAATTAAAAAAAATAATAGAACATTCATTACCTCTATCTTTGAAGTCTTCTATGTATGCTCCCTTGATCTCAGTAACTTCTCTCTCTTCAGCCCATACTTTATCATGAGTTTTGTGCTTATAATTTTATTATGTTTTACAACATATGTTTAGAAGTATAAAGTTTATACAAGTAGTCCTTTGAATTAGGACATGTTTGTTACAATGAACCACACTTAGAACTGACTGTCTTTTTATTTAGCATATCATCATTAGTTATAGAGGCAGTATTCTTGTGCATAATTTCTTAATGTTATTATTCACTGATGTTCACTCATAGATGTTCAGTGTTTTGATTGAGAGTTCAAAATGCTTATGCAGAGGCTATGGAAGGAATTATTTTCTTAAAAAAAGATGTATTTATGTCAGAATTATCGGCTTTGAGTTATTTCTAACTTGGTAATATTGAATAGCAGTCATTTGTTAGAACTGTAAGTAAAGTGTAGTCATAACCCAAATGTAAGTCATAGACTCTGAATGTTTAGTGTATTAAGGTTATTAATTATACTTAATAAGAAAATATTCTCCCGATAATATGTCCAAAATATGTGACACAAAAATCTAATCATATTTGGCAGTAAGGAGCATTCTGACTGTATTTTTCCTGTTCAGATTTATTATTTTTTCCCTTAGATGAGGCCACAGTATATTTAATATACTGTTAGTGAATTTCTTTTTACTTTGTTTTTGTTGTGATTTGGGTGTAAGTTTACAGAGAAAATTGATTTTTCCATTCAACAATCCCTATACATTTTCTTTATGACATTGATTGTAATTTAATGAATGTAGCAACATTGTTCTTACTTCTTGCATGTATCTACCATTTTCCTTTGTCCATCATTTCTAGTCTTTCCTACCAATTGACCTTTATTTTTAAGCAGTAAAATGTCCTTTGATCTTATATGATTGCTGGTTCTAAGAAATGTGTACCACCTTGATGTTGTCAAGGCACCCTTGTATACTTGTCTATTTATTACTGTGCTGAAAATTGAGTCATGAGGTTAAAGTCAGTTCTAGGCTTAGATCATCTTGAAGGACCACAGTCTAGGTAATTTCGTCAGGTAATTAGATCAGTAAGTTTAGTCTCTTCATTTTAATGTTTTTTAACTTCATTACACATTTTCTCCTACTCTATTCAGAACTTCCTTTTATGATCTTTTTATAATGTGCTAGTGGGTACCATCAAACTAGAGAGTACCAGAAGAACTCCTTTGGTTTCAGGGTATTGAGCCAGGTTAATATGAGGCATCAATCAGTGTGAGAGAGAACAATAATAGCATTGTAGGTGACCATTCAACAAACTTTCAAGACTCCATACATTACTCACCTAAGACTCTGTTATGCTAGTTGATCTTCATATTCCCCAAGACTCTGATCCTGAGCCTTTAGGCTCAGTGACTCCTTCCCTTAGATTATTTGTTTATGTCTAAGAATTGTTCATAATGTTGTTCCCTGTATGTTTCATTAAAATTGTTGTTGTAATTGTAGTGAAAGTAAACACATATATAGAAATATTCTCTTTCAAATTATATATATATGTGTCAATATAACCAGCCACCTTCCTAGTCCTATTTAGCTTGTGTGCCTATTCATGTATCTACTTCAGAGAATACTGTTATTGCAGGATTGTATATGTAATAATATTTACCTCTATTGTCTTAACTCTTGTATCCCTTTCAGTGTCCGCTTTTTGCCTTGACAGTTTTGTGCTTCATTCTTCCTTGTTTTACATATTCTTCTCTTCATTCAAGTTGATAGATGTCTTTCCTTTCCAAGCCAAGGCATTTTAATTGCTTCCTATCCATTTGAAAATTAGACAATGAATAAGGAAGACTGAATGAGAATCTATGCTTTTGAATTGTGGCATAGGAGAAGAGTATGTGGTATGGACAAGAATATACCATGAACTGCCAAATGAATAAACAAATCTGTCTTGGAGTAAATGCAATCTGGGTACTTCTTAGAGTCCGAGATAGTGAAATATTGTTTTATATACTCTGGGACATATTACTAAAAAGGACCAGTGCTTGGAAAAAGACATTATGCTGTGTAAAGGTAGAAGGTCAGAGAAAGAGAAGATCTTCATTAATAAATTGACACAGTGACTGTAAAAATTGTTGTTGTCAATATGTTGTATGCCACTGACTCAGAATTGGTCTGTAGCTAACCCTCTGGTGGATTTTCAGAGGTAGGTGTTCGTCAGGAGAAATATAGATAATCTCCACCCATTTAGTTTACTTCCTTTGAAAACCCACTGTGTGTGTGTGGGGTGTGTAATTTATGAACTGGTTCTGATTCAATGGTACATAACAACAACATGTACCTGGATACTTTAAATGAGAATCATTTATTCAACATTGTAATATATATATGATAGGTAGGTAGATAGATAGATAGATAGATATAGATAGAGATATATATATCTCAGAATGTATTTTAAGCCTGGTTAATATTCCTTTGTATACATGTTATTATTGTAGTTGAGTGCCATTGAGTTGACCACAACTTGTAGTGACCCTATGTACAACAGCTCTGAGCTTTGGCTTATCTTAAAACATTTCACTGTGTCCAACACACCTGCCCTATTACCCCAGTCACTGTGTCAATCTAACTCATCCAGGGTCTTTCTACCCTGGAGAATCCATCCACATTTCTAAGCATGATATCCTTCTTCAAGGACTGACCCTTCTTGGCAACATGTCCAAAGTATGTGATACAGAGCTTCATAATCCTTGCCTCCAGAAAGCAACTTGTTTTCACCCTCTCCAGGATAGGCTTGCTTGTTCTCTTGGCAGTCCATGGTATGTTCAATATTCTTCTCTAGAACTACGACTCAAAGGCATCAATTCTTCTGTCGTCCTTAGTCATTGTCAGCTCTCTGATGCATCACAAGTAGTTGCAAAGACCATTGCCTGGATTAGGTGCACCTTAGTCTCTAGACTTCTCTATTTCTCTTTGGACTTCAGCACTCTTGAGAGGCCCTCACACCGGGTATTCCTAATCCAATTAGTCTTTTGGTTTCCTGGATGCTGGTTCCAAGAGTGTTGATTGTGTACCCAAGTAAACTGAAGTTGTTAACAATCTCAGTATCTTCTTTATCTATTATAGTACTGCCAATTGGTCCAATGATGAGAATCTTTGTTTTCTTGATGTTGAGCTTCAATTAATATTGAAGACTACAGTCATTGACCTTCTATAGCAAATGCTTCAGGTTCTTCTCAATTTCAGTGGGCAAGGAAGTGCCATCTGCATAATGTAAATTCTTGATGAATCTTCCTCCAATTCTGATGCCACATTCCTCCTCATAAAGACTAGCCTTTCAAATGATCTGTTCCACATACAGATTGAAAAGATATGAAGAGAAGACACATCTCTAAAACCCTGTTTTCCTGATTTTTGATCATACAGTGGTCCTTGCTCAGTTCTAATGACTGTCTCCTAGTCCAAGTATAGGTTTCAAGTAAGCACAATCTGATTTTCTGAGATTCTCATTCTTCTAAAGGTTAGCCACAATTTCTTGTGATCCACACAGTCAATGTTTTTGCGTAGTCAATGAAACACAGATAGAAATTCTTCTGGTACTCGTTTTTGCCACAGCCTCTTCTACACCCAGCCTATACTCCTGGTAGTACTCTGTTGATATGCTGTTTTGGTCACTTTTTATAATCTTCAGCAAAATTTTGTTTGTGTGTGATATTAATGATATTGTTTGATAATTTGCACACTCTGTTGGATCACCTTTATTTGTAATGGGAATAAATATGGATCTCTTCCAGTCATAACGTGTTTACTTGTTAAATGCATATTTGATTTCTTTACATTTTAGAATTTATTAATATTTCTGGTTTGAACATTTGATTCCAATTTTTATAGGTATATGTTTTCAATTTCCTTAGGTTTGAGAATTAGGAGAAATGCAAGATCTTAAATAACCTGTATAGTAACTATTTTGTTATTGTTGTGTATTATACAGTTGGAACTCACCCATAGCTGATCCTTCAGTGGGTTTTCAGAGACACTTAAGCACATGGGAGGATATTGCTCATCTTTCTCCTGCAGAGGAGCTGGTGAATTTGAATTCCATGCCTTCAGGATTGCAGCACAGTTTCTTGTCACTAGGTTATGAGAACTCCCTGACTATAACAATACACTGGAACATATCAGAGATTTTAGGAGGGCGTAGAATAGGGAAGGTTTAGATCTGTTACTCCTAGGGTTAGTATGAGTCATAGTCCACTGGACAGAAACTAATAACCACAATCCTCTGCTTAGAAATTTGCTCCCCTTCCTCTCCTATCTCTGGTAATAAAAGAATATTTTTTTCTGTGTACAAAACTTTTCCTGACGTTTTACTTTAAGTATGTCATGCTTGAAAGCTTTCCTCCATGAAATACACATACATAATGTAGAAACTATGCAATGATCCCCCATCATCTGTTAAATCAAATAGTTGTAGGAGGATTAAAGGTATGATATACTCTCCATAATGTCCTCTGGGTGCATTCATGTTATAAGTGTTTCACAGATTCATCATTATTATTATTTAATGTTGTATAGTATCACATTGTATTTAAGTACCATAATTTGTATATCCAATCATCTATTGAAGGTGGCTAGTGGCAAGAAGCTGTGCTGCAATCTCAAAGGCATGCGGTTCAAGGCACTAGGTGCTATATGGAAGAAGGATGGTCAATCTTCTTCCATGCAATTAACTGCCTCTGAAAACCCTCCACTGGGTCAGCTATGGGTTGGTTCTAACTCTGTAGTATACAACAACAACATTGATGACACATTTTTATCTTTTTACTACTGTGAAGAACATGGATATGCATTTATCTTTTAATATCACAGCTCTTATTTCTATAGTATATATACCTATTAGTGAAAATTCTGGTTAATATAGTGTTTCTGACTTTTCAAGATAGCCTTATACCATTTTACACAGTGGTTGCACCATTTTAGAGTTGCTCCATCTAGCTTTCCTCTAAATACTCCTTATTTAGGTAACCAATGTTCTACACTTTTCTAGGCAAATATCCCAGTTAATAATTTATTTACAATTTTAGAATATTTCACATAGATAGATTATTACATTAAGGAAAAAATCAGACATTGATGTTTTCATTAACAATCCTTTTCCTATAGTTCTTAGTTTCTGCTAGTTAATTCTTTATTATCAGTTATTGACTTCTCCATTTCTTCAAGTTCTTGTTTTCTATCATTTTTTGTACATATTTCTTATGCATATGATTTATCACCCATTTCAGTAGCATGATATTTCATCTATGAGTATATATATAAAAAAAGACATTGTGAATGACAAAGACAAAATATACATAAGCTTTTAAGTTGTAGGATCTCTAGTTGTTTAGTGGCAAGAAGCTGCACTGCTTTCCCAAAGGTATGTGGTTTGAAGCCACCAGATGTTCTGTGGGAGAAGGACAAATAATCTCCTCCCAAGTGAAAACCTGCCCAGAGTCAACTATGAGTAGGTTCCAACTATACAGAACACAACAACGTCATATTTGTTCTGACCTCCCCATGATTGTTATCATTATTCAGAAACTTCATAAGTGATTAGGAAGTACTATTAATTTAATTGTTGTTGTTATGTGCTGTCCTGTCGAGTCATTTGTGACTCATAGCAACCCTATGCAAAACAGCTCTAAACTCTGTTCTGTCCTATGACAATCTCATTGCCTCCAACACACTCACCCCGATTGCCCCAGTCACCGAATCAATCCATCTCCCAGAGTGCCTTCCCCTCCTGTGCCTGCCCTCCACCCTCCCAAGCATGATGTCCCTCTCCAAGGACCAGTCTCTCCTTACAACATGACCAAAGTATGTCAGATGAAGCCTCAGAATCCTTGCCTCCAAGGAGCAATCGGGTTTAACCCTCTCCAGCGTTAATCTGTTTGTTCTTTTAGCAGTCCATGGCACCTTCAGCACTCTTCTCCAACACCAAAGCTCAAAAGCATCAATTCTCCTTTTATCCTCCTTAGTTATCGTCCAGCTCTCTGATGCCTAACAAGTGATTGCAAAGACCATGGCCTGTACCAGACTGACCTTCGTCTCCAGAGACACACCGTTGCTCTTGAGTACTTTAGAGAGGTCCCTAACAGCAGACTTTCCCATAGCAATACGTCTTTAAATTTCCTGGCTGCTGGTGCCTAGAGTGTTGATTGTGGAGTCAAGCAAACTAAAGGTTTGAACAATCACAATCCATCCTGATGCTGCCAATTGGTCCAGTGGTGAGAATCTTTATCTTCTTGACACTGAGCCTTAATCCATATTGAAGGCTGCAGTCCCTGACCCTCAGCAGCAAGCGCTTCAGGTCCTCCTCAGTTTCGGCAAGCAAGGTTGTGTCATCTGCATAACGCAGATTGTTTATGGATCTTCCACCAATCCTGATGCTGCATTTCTCCTCATAGAGCCCAGCCTCCCGGATGATCTGTTCTGCATACAAGTTGAAAAGGTATGGAGACAGGACACATCCTCGATATACACCTTTCACAATTTTGAACCATGCAGTGTTTCCTTGGTCTGTTCTGACGACTGCCTCTTGGTTCAAGTATAAGTTTCGCATTAGCACGATCAAGTGTTCTGGGATTCCCATTCTTCTCAGAGTCAGCCACAG
>NW_006399878.1:4687853-4689706 GCF_000299155.1 Elephantulus edwardii | reverse complement strand
GCCTCACTTCCGCCCAAGAGCACACTTGTCAGAGCTTCCAAGGGCTTGCTCCCGCCGGAAATCCCGGGTACCTGTGAAAAACGCCTGTCAGTAAGAAAACAGAGATCCTTAGGCAAGACATAATGATAAATGAGCAACAAATTGAATTTTCAACTAATTCTTTTTCATCAACAATAACTATGTGCAAATTTGTTGTTGTTAAGTCCATTCAGGGAGAATTGCTTCACAGCTGACCTTTCAGTGGATTTTCAGGTGCTGTTGATTGTTCGTTTTTTTCTTCAGTGGGACAGCTGATGGATTCAAATTATATGCCTTTGGGTTGATAGTACAACTCTTCCCATTAGACCACCAGAGCTCCTGCTCAGTAGTATTAGTCAAGAAATTAAGTAACAAAACAACAAAGAATAAAGTATTGAAAGTGGGGGGGGGGGAAGAAATTAAGTAACAATTGCTTTAGGCAAAGATGTTTTAAAAGCATAAAAATTGTTTTGATGACTAAGCTATGCTTTACTCAATAATAATCTCTTTTATCACTTTGTATGCGTGTGAAGTCCTTTTCTAATTGTTAAATGCTGTCATGTTGAGTACAACTCATAGCAACCCTGTGGACAACCAAACCAAACCCTGTCCTATGTGGTACCACTATCTTCATCTCTGACAACCTAGATCCCATTGCTGAAGTCATTATGTCAAACAATCTCATTGAAGGTCTTGGTCCTTCACTGATCTTCTATCTCTTCAAGTACCATACCTCTTTCCAGGGAATGAACAGCCTCACCTAATGACATAAGGGGCTCTGGTGGCTTAGTGGCAAGAAGGTGCACTGCAATCCTGAAGGCATGCATTTCAAGGCCACTGTGTACTCCGTGGGAAAAAGATGGACAATGTCTTTCCATGTGATTAACTGCCTCTGAAAAATCCACTGGCGGGTCAGCTATAAGTGGGTTCTGACTATATGGTGTACAGCAATATCAACAACTATATATCAAAATTATGAAAGCTAAAGCATCACTATCTTGGATTGCAAGAAACACTCCATCTGCACCCTTTCCAATATATATCTGTTTATTCTTTTGGCAGTCCATAAGATAATCAGTATTCTCCAAAATCACAAAGCAAAGGCATCAATTCTTCTTTTGTCATCTTATTCATTATCCAGTTTTCTGATGTACATAACATACAGCAGGTGATTGAGAAGACAATGGCCTGAAAAAAGGCTCATTTTAGTCTCAAACTGGCATTATTGTTCTTTAGCATTTTGGAGATGTCCCTGACAGCAGATTTAACTAAGGCAATATGTCTCCTGAGGACTGTTCCTATCAAGGATATTTATTGTTGATCCAAGTAAGAAGAAATCGTTGACAACTTCAATCCTTTCTTTATTTGACAGAATGTTGCCTGATGGTCCTGTAGTGAGGACCTTTGTTTTCTTGCTGTTTAGATATAATCTATACTAAAGGCAATAGTCCTTGATTTCTGCAGCCACTGTATCATGTCCTCTTCACTTTTCAGGCCATGGTCTTCTCAATTATTTGCCATGCATCTGAGAGCTGGATCATGCTGGAGAAGAGTAATAAACATATTATAGACTGCTAAGAGAACAAATAAGTCTGTTCTAATTAGTCTTCTTTGCTGGTTCTGGTGAGGATTAGGGTGTAATGTTGACTCTTAATGGGTGTGAGATGATGTGATCCTTCTTCCTTTTAAAAACACATTTGGTCCCGAGGGCTGGTTTTAATTATTTTTTGTCAAACATTCTTTTAAATGGTATAGCACTGGTTTGTCCATTTGCTGTGCAAAGGTAACTCATGGTTGCTGTGATGCTAACCACTGTGACACTGATGTGCCAAATG
>NW_006399878.1:4685871-4687248 GCF_000299155.1 Elephantulus edwardii | reverse complement strand
TTGTTATGATCCACATATTCAAACATCTTTGCATAGTCAATGAAGCACAGACAGACATTCCTCTAGTACTCCCTGTTTTCAGCTAAGATCCATCTAACATTAGCTATAATATCCCTAGTACCAAGACCCCTTCTAAACCCAGCCTGGACTTCTGGCAGTTCTCTGCTGATGTGCTGCTCCAGTCATTTTTGGATAATCTTCAGCAGAGTCTTGCTTGCATGTGAAATCAATGATATTGTTCTATAGGTTCTACACTCTGTTGGATCACCTTTCTTTGGAATGGAAAAAATATAAATCTCTTCCAGTCATTTGGCCAAGTGGTTGTTCTCCATATTTCTTGACACAACTTGTTGAGCATGTCCAGGGCAGCATCTGTGAGCTGAAATATGTCAATTGTTATACCATCTATTCTTGGGCCTTATTTTTTGCTATTTCCTCAAAGCAGCCTAAACATCTTCCTTCATCACCGTAGGCTCTTGCTCATATGCTGTTTCATTAAATTCTTCTTTGTCTGACAAATCTTTCAATACAATGACTCAGTATATTCTCTCCATCTTCTTTTGATACCCCCTGGATCATTTAATATTGTGCCTAAAGCATCCTTGATTATGAAAACTCAAGGTTTGAATTTGTTCTTCAGTTCCTTGAGCTTAAGAAATGCTGAGCGAGTTTGACCCTTCTGATTTTCTGACTCCAACTCCTTGCACATTTCATTGTAATATTTTCTTTGTCATTCTGCACTGCCTTTTGAAATCTTCTGTTCAGCTCTTCAGTATCTTGAATTCTTCCTTGTGCTTTGGCTTCTCTGTGCTCCAGTGCAATCTTCGGTTTCTTTTGACAACCATTTTGGTCTTTTCTTCCTCTTCTGTCTTTGTAATGAACATTTGCACTCTTCTTAGATCCTTCCACAACTCATCTGGTCTTCGTTCTTTCCTTTTCAAGGGCTCAAACCTGTTCTTGAGATGGTTCTGAAATTCGGGTGGGATAGACTCAAAGTTATATTTTGGTTCTCGTAGATTCTGTTTACTTTTCCTCAGCTTCAGCTTGAACTTGGAAAGGAGTAATTGGTGCTCTTTTCCACAATCAGCTCTGGACCTAGTTTTCACAGCTGAGATTGAGCTTCTCCAGTGGTTCCTTCCACAGATATAATCGATCTGATTCCTATGCATACCATCAGGTGAGATGCATGTGTATAACCTGTGTTTATTTCTCTTAAAAATGTGTTTGTGATGAATAAGTCATTGATTGTTCAAAATTCAATCATTCTATCTCCAGCTTCGTTTCTGTCTCCAAGTCCATGTTTTCCGACTACTGATTCTTCTTTTCTGTTCCCAAGTTTTGCATTCCAGTCACCCATTATTATCAATGCATCTTGAT
>NW_006399878.1:4684318-4685771 GCF_000299155.1 Elephantulus edwardii | reverse complement strand
GGCTGGCTGGCTGGCTGGCTGGATTTATTGATTGATTGATTGTCAATTACTTCAATCTGGCTTCATTTCCTCCTTAATTACTATTGGCTCCTGCTCATGTATATGGTACTTCCTGAAATTTTTCAGTGTCAATAAGTTATTTCTGAATACCTCGTAGATTGCCAAAAGAACAAACAAATATGCCTTGGGGAGGGTGCAGCCAGAGTGTTCTTTGGAGGCTAAGATGATGAGGCTTCACCTCACATACTTTGGGCATGTTCTTTGGAGAAGCATATGGTGCTTGGAAGCTTGGAGAGTTGGCGAAGGAGAGGAAGACCCTCAACCAGATGGAGTGACACAATGACTGCCACAGTGGGCTCTGATGTGTCAGGAAGGTACAGGATAGGATGGAGTTGAGTCTGCCGTTCATAGGGTCGCTCTGAGTCAGACTTAACTTGAGGGAATTTAACAACTACAACCATCCCTAACGAGTGGCCTATAGTATATTTTATCTCACCAGAGATAAAAAGGAAGGAAAGTAAGCAGGGCCTCATTGTTAATAAGAAATAATCACCAGGAGTGGACTGTAGCTTTTTGGACCTGACACCTTGAGCAAAGATATTCTTTGACATATGAATGCTAGGAGACCTGAGGTCTCCAAGGAAGTGTAGATACTCAGCTAAGCAAAGATTTTACTCAGCAACTTACAGAATATAGACTTCGCTTAGAGATAACACACTGATTTTATTGGTTAGTGGTGAGAAGCTACCCATACTATAACCTCAAAAGCATGTGGTGTGAATCCACCAATGGCTCTTAGGGAGAAGGATGGTAATCCCCTCCCATGGGATTAACTGCCCCCAATAATACACTGGAGGTTCAGCTATGGGTTGGTTCAAAGTATAGCATAAAACAACAACAACAAACTGTAAGACAATAAATTTGTTTCTTAAAGCTATACACTTATGGTATTTCAGTTATAGCAGCACTAAATAATGAATACAATATCCATGTGAAAATGAATAAACTTATAGCATACAGTAAAAAAGGATGAACCATAGAATCATGTGAAAGCTTAAGTGTCATATTACTTAGTAGTTGGCTATTCTTGATTATCGAGTCAACTTCCAACAAATGACAAGTCTGTGGACAATGGAATAAAATACTGTCTGTGTTATCCTCACAATCAATTATAGAACACTATAGAATATCATTAATAGTCTGATTGCAAGATGAATCTTCATATAAATTCTTTTATTTACCCATTAGGTAGAAATTATGAAGAATTAGCAGTTATATAAACATTTCTCTTCATTGTATTAAGTCTATTTCGTTGTCGTTGTTATGTGCTATCAAGTTGCATGTGGCTTATAGAGACCCCATGTACAAGAGCCCTAACCCCTGCAATATCCAGTGCCAACCTCGCTGTCTCTGACAAACTCATTCCCACCACCCCAATCACAGAATCGATCCA
>NW_006399878.1:4683442-4684218 GCF_000299155.1 Elephantulus edwardii | reverse complement strand
CAAGTGCCCTGACCCACTTATTTCTTTGCTCCACCATCCATCAAGATACCCCTCCACTTCTACCAACTCCCTTCTTCACCTATCTCCCCTGTCTAGCCCTTGATCTGATAGCTTCTATCTAAAGCTTCCTTGGTTCTTGGTTTCTGTAATTTCAGATTCATCAGCTGCTAACAGTTTCTTCTGCTGTGACCAGAGTCTCCTAAGTGTAGTGGTAATATGTCCCAAAGAGAGATGATATGTCCTGTCGAACTGGTGCATAGAAGTTTCTTCTTGGCCTGAGGGCCACACGCCCAAGCACCCTACCAAGTTGTGCGCAGCTTTGGGAGTCCACCGCGTTACCTGTTCGGGCAGGGGTTTTAGCTAGTAGAAGACATAAAATATTTATTGTTGTTGTTATGTGGCATCAGAGTCACTTGTGACTCATAGCTACCTATGTAAAACAGCCCTAAACCCAGCTCTATCCTGTGCTAACTTTATTGTGTCTGACACACCTACCCCCATAGCCCCAAGTGACTGCATCAGTCCGTATCATCAAGGGTCTTTCTCTCTTTTGCTGTCTCTCCACCCTCCCAATCAGGATATCCCTCTCCAAGGACCAGTCCCTCCTAGTTAGGAGATTTATATTATAGCTATGATTTTTTCCATTGTTGTGTCATTCAGCCATATAGAGAACAATAATAATTCCTTTTAGGTTGACTCTTAATAAAAAATATGCAATGGAAATATAAATGGACATCTAAAATATAACTCTGTAGTTTTATATATATAATATATAA
>NW_006399878.1:4681894-4683112 GCF_000299155.1 Elephantulus edwardii | reverse complement strand
ATATATATAATTATGATCTTCAAAGACTATTTAAGATATTATCTTATAAGTGCTCTTTTTGTAACATGAATTTAGTTTTAGAAAAAGCTTTATATTTTTATTAAAAGATGGTCCTCTACTTTTTTACTAACCCCAAACCATGGTAAGAATTCACTACAAAAGTACATGTTTCATTTCCTCCCTATTTTAACCGATATTTTGTTATTTATCTTATGCTCAGAGAGATTTAACATATACCCCATTTGTTATCATTCCTCAGAGAAATACACTGTGTATCTTTTTATTAAACTGTTTATTTTACCAAGATATGATGTATGTTGCAAAACTAATGTCTTCAGAACTTTGGAAATTAAAAAAGGAAAGAAAGATCCTAAAAGTCTCTAAGGAGTCTTATAAATAATTGCCTTTTCTCTTAGGTAATCTTCAGTTAAGTTGCCTTTTTATTTTATTAGTTGTTTTGTCTGCTCTTGGGACACAAATAACTGGAAAAATAGAACAAGTAAAATCAGAATGTATATAATTGAGTGTAAAATCGATATAGAATCCTTAGCAGATTTTAAGTTCAATTTTCCCAAATAGATGTACTAGAATTCTAGAGTTATCCTTTTATCCTTGTGTTATATATACTATTACTTTTATCTTGATAGAAACAGAGCAAAATTTAATCAAATGTTCAGGTATTTCTCTAATTTGAAAAGAAATACATATCCTGCACTTTTTGATAACTATTGTGCTAGTGTGAATGTAAATTGATATCATGGTATTATGACTGTTGTTGACACATTTGACTTTGACAAAATTCCTTTATGGAACCTCAAATTAAAGGGGAATCAGTGGAATGTGATAAAATAGAAATATTGCTATATGTGTAATTATTAAATGAGCCTTACTTAGAATTAGAAAAGGTGTACAAACATTTTCTTTGCACAGTTTGCACCCTGAACAAATAATCTAACATCTGCACTGTTTAAAGAAGAATGTGACATCAAGAAAATTGATTAATAACCTGAAATACGCACATGACATGACCTAGCTTGTTGAAAAATAGAAGTCGTTTGAAACACCTCAAGATGGAAGTAAAAAAAAAATTAAGAGGTTAAAATTTAGGAAGAAAATAGAGAAAAATATGTTGTTGTTGTTATGTGCCATCGAGTCGTTTCCGACTCATAGCGACCCTATGCACAACAGCTCTAAACACTGCTCTATCCTGCGCCAACC
>NW_006399878.1:4672173-4674370 GCF_000299155.1 Elephantulus edwardii | reverse complement strand
TGGCCCAGTGGTGAGAATCTTTGTTTTCTTGATGTTGAGCTTTAATCCATATTGAAGGTTGCAGTCCTTGACCTTCTGCAGCAAGCACTTCAGGTAATCCCCAGTTTCAGCAAGCAGGATTGTGTCATCTGAATAAAGCAGGTTGTTGATGACTCTTCCACCAATCCTGATGCCACATTCCTCCTCCACATTCCAGCACAGTGTCTCAGATAATCTGTTCTGCAGAAATATTGAAAAGGCATGGAGACAAAATACATCCCTGGTGGACCCCCTTCTTCATTTTGAACCATGTAGTGTGTCCTTGCTCTGTTCTGACAACTGCCTCTTGGTCAAAATATAGGTTCCGCATAAGCACAATCAAATGTTCTGGGATTCCCATTCTTCTTAGAGTCAGCCATAGCTTGTTGTGATCCACACAGTGAAAAGCTTTTGCATAGTCAATGAAGCACAGATTTTAATAATAAGAATTTATCAAATCTGAACCTGACTGTACTTTTGTTACCTCCTAGAATTGTTTGTAAAAAAGATGAATATTTATATGTAAGAGTTGCAAAATAAATAATATTAAAGAAGATAGTATGAGCATTTTAAGTAATGCTTCCATACTAACCTTAACATAATTTTTTTATAAAAAATTGCTAGTTTTTTATAAAATAAGGTATTTTGTCTAACAAATTTTTAGATTGAGATTGTTAACGGCTTTAACTTGCTTGGTTTCATAGTTAACAGTCTTGGCACCAGCAGTCAGGAAATCAAAAGATGAATTGTAGTGGGAAAGTCTGCTGTCAGGTACCTCTCTAGAGTACTGAAGAGCAATGATGTCAGTATAGAGACTAAGGTGTACCTGATAAAGGCATATGGTCTTTGGAATTACTTGCTATGCATTAGAGAGCTGGACAATGACAAAGTATGATTGAAGAAAATTTATGCCTTTGAGTTGTGGTGCTGGAGAAAAGTGTTAAACATACCATGGACTATCAGGAGAATAAACAAGTCAGTCTTGGAGAGGGAAAAACCAAGCTACTCCCTGGATGCTAGGAAGATCCAGCCCTTGCAGAAGAACATCATGCTTGAAAAGATGGAGGGACAGTGCAGGAGAAGAAGACACAAGATGAGATGGATTGACTCTGTGACTGGGTGAGACTGGCTCAGGATAGGAGTTGTCATACAAAGTGTTGCTATGATTCCCAGGCAACTGGACTGCACATAACAACAACATAACAAATTACTATGTTATATGTGTGAGAACAATCTGTAACAAGGAGTGCATTGCAAGAAAGCTAAAGGAAAGGGAGGGGAGGAGGGAAGAAATGTGCAACAATGAATAAAACAGCAATAAATATTATAAATACACTGTAAAAGAAAATTACTATCTGGAATTCTTATAAAGAAAAGATACATATAATAGTAAAATTGTTAGGATGACTTTATTTTTTCCACTAGGGAGCATTCATTATACTCATAAAAATTATTCTTGATGTTTTATAATGTATTATTGTATATTCTATCTTGCTCTCACCTATAAATATCTGCATTAAATTCAATGTGACTTATTAAAGTGTTTTATGCTTTCAGCCAAATAAAAACTTGCAAGGAAACATAATCTTCACTACATTCTGAGATATCTCAAAGCTACTTTCCAGTCAAATGTATTCACATTAGGTTCATTTTTTGTATCCTATCAAAAAAAGCCAGCATAGTGTAAGCTCACAGTTTTTTCAGCCATATGCTCTTCCAAAACTATGAAACTAAAGAATTATATTAAAATATGGGTGAATACTTTGATAATCAATCACTAAATAACTTTCAACCTGTCAAAAGAGGTTTTTTATTCTCTTCTACGAACTTTGATTGGAATGCAAAAGTTGGGAACAGAGAAGATTCAGTGGTTGGAAAACAGGGACTCGGTGACAGAAATGGAGCTGGAGAGAGAATGACTGAATTTTGGACAATGACTTATTCATTGCAAATACGTTTTTTTAAGAGACATAAACACAGGTTATACACATGGATTTCACCTGATGGTATTCGTAGGAATCAGATTGATTATATCTGCAGAAAGAACTGCTGGAGAAGCTCAATATCAACTGTGAAAACTAGACAAGGAGCTTATTGTGCTGCAGACCACAAAATACTCATATTTAAGTTCAAGCTGAAGCTGAGGAAAATTAAACCAAATCCATGGGAACCAAAATAT
>NW_006399878.1:4659813-4670328 GCF_000299155.1 Elephantulus edwardii | reverse complement strand
TATATCAGGACTGTGCAATTGGCACAGGACAGAGCAGATTTTAGGGCTGTTGTACCTAGGGTTGCTATGAGTCACAAGCGACTCTATGGCACATAACAACAACAACAACAAAACAACAACATGAAGCTGTTGTACCTAGGGTTGCTATGAGTCACAAGTGACTCTATGGCACATAACAACAACAACAACATGAACCTGTTGTACCTAGGGTTGCTATGAGTCGCAAGCGACTCTATGGCACATAACAACAACAACAACAACATGAACTTTGATATTTTTCCTGTACAGGGGCTTCAGGCCTTTGTGTTTTGTGCTCAACTCAAAGGCAATCAACAATAATAAGATAGTTTGTTAACTTCTTGTTCTTGTGGTTAGGTGTTGCCTTCGACTATGGTATGACTCACAGGTACCCTACGAACAACAGATCTAACTTTTGACCTATCCTGTGCCTTTTCTACCATCTCTGATACACCTGAACCCATTCTAGCAATCACTGTGTCAGTTCATCTGGTTGAGGATCTTCCTTTCTTTTGTTTACCCTCCACCTTTCAAAGTATAATATCCTTTTCCAGTGAATAGCCTCTCCTAGCAACATGTTTCCATTATGAAAAAGGAAGTTTTGCCATCTTTGTCTCCAAGTTGCACTCCAGCTGGACCTTTTCTAAGACAAACCTGTTTGTTCTTTTGGCTGTCTATGGAATACTCAGTACTTTTCTGCAATGCCACAACTCAAAGCCGTGATAGTTCTGTCATTTTTATTCATTGTCCAACTCTCAGATTCTCACTCACCAAGTGATTGAAAAGCCTGACTCAGGCACACCTTAGTCTTCAAACTGACAACACTAGTCTACAGTGTTTTGGAGAAGTGCCTGATAGCTAACTTACCTAAAGTATTATATCTATTTTCTTCTAACTGCTTGTACCAACGGTATTGATTTTGGATCCAAGCAAGATGAAATCAATAGAACTTTCAATCCATTTTCTATCTGACACATGTTTCTCACTGGTCTAGTTGTAAAGACCTTTGTTTTCTTGATGTTAAGATGCAATCCATAATGAAGGTTATAGCCACTTGTGTGTCAAAGGTCTAAAGTTTCACCCATGACGGGCAGGTCGTAGCACAGTGCTACGTTACAGTCTAGGAAGCAGGAGTGACCACCCACTTCTAAAACAACAGACCTATGGAAACCCTATTAACTGGTGGCTTAGTGGTAAGGAATTGTGCTATGAACTCAAAGGTTCATGGTTCGGATTCACCAGATGTTCTATGGTAGAACGTTGACAATCTTCTGTGTGATTAACTGCCTCTGAAAATTCACTGAAGTGTCAACTATAGATTGGATCACACTTTTTTTTTTTTGGTTCAGACTCTTAACACTCAGGAATAGCTTTTGAATTCATTAACAAGTGAATATTCTTAAATATGTATTATTTTTCTAGATGTTTAAATGATAACTACACCACTATAACAGTAAGTTACAAATGAAACCAGCAAAGTAGCATGTATTAAATATTTCTAGTGGTAAGAAGCTGTACTACAATCTCAAAGGCACACAGTGTGAATCCACCAGCTTCTCTGTGGGAGAAGAATGGGTAATCTCTTCCCCTGTGATTAACTGCCTCTGAAAATCTGCTTGGAGAGTCTGCTACGGGTCAATTCTGACTCAACACTGTACACAATAACAACAAAGTCAACAATATCAACAGCTTCATCTTGCTTGGATCCACAATTAATGCCCTTGGTACCAGCAGTCAGTAAATAAGGAGACACATTGCACTGGGAAAATCTGTGGTTGGGGACCTCTCCAAATTATTGAGGACTAGTAGTATCAGTTTGAGGACTAAGATGCATCTGACTCAGGCCATAATCTTTCCAATTACTTGCAATGCATCATAGAGCTGGACAGTGAATAAGGAAAACAGAAAAAGATTTGACGCGTTTGAGCTGTGATGTTGGAGAAGAGCACTGACTACCCCATGGACAACCAAAAGAATGAACAGATAAGTCTTGCAGAGGGTGCGGCTGGTGTGGTCTATGGAGGCAAGAATGATGAGGCTTTTCCTCACATACTTGTTGATATTCCTTGGATAGGACATGATGTTGGGAAAGGTGGAGAGTTGCCAAAGAGAGGAAGAACCTCAACCAGCTGGATTGACAGGGTGACTCCTGCAATGGGCTTTTGTGTGTTGGAAAGTGTGAGAATGGTGCAAGATAGAACAGGGTTAAGATTTTTTTGTTCATAGAGTCACTATGAGTCATATTCAACTAGACAGCATCTAACAACAACAACGTTTCAGGCAAAGTAATCAACATATCAGATATGTATGTTAAGAGTCCATATGAATGCACTTGACCCCAGATGAGATGAATTGATACAGAAATGGGGGCAATGGGATCAGAATTAGTAAGAATGTTCAGAGCTGCTGAACATCAGGTCGCTATGGGTTGCAAGTGACTTGATAGCACACAACAACAACAACAATAATGAAAATAATAATAATAATGTCTAAATTTTTTAAAAAACAGAAAATGAAGGTGTGGAGAAATCAAGCATTTCATTCTATTAGTAATTTTATATATATTTCTAAACAGCTAAAAAAAGTAATTTTACTCTTAATAGAGTTGGGTTTCCCACACTCAAACTCTTGACATTTTTTATGACTAAGTCAAAAACATGTTCTAATCATAAACATTCCCCTCTCCTATTTGTGATTCCCCCACCCCCACGCCACACACACACACTTCCCCAGGCATAAAATTGCATGAGATGATTCTGGTAAAATTTAGCTCTAAATTTGGCCAATACAAAGAGGGACAGGGAAATAGCTAACTGCTCCATAATATGTCTGTGAAGTTGATGATGTTTATGGTAATGATGATAAGGGCAATAAACAAAAACAAGTTTTGTAAATTCTAAGCAAAGCTGTTTCAAATACATTTCCACAAAAAAAATTTCTGTAATATACCCTTTCTATTAGCAATAAAATCACTTTTTTATTCCCTTGAAATATAGTACTTGTGTAAATGTGTGGAGGATGGAAGAGAAAGGGAGAGGCATAAACAGCTGCTGTATACCAGGTAAAATGAAATTGCTTTAGTGGGTGGGGGGGCAGCAAAAGGAGTAGAAGGCTACAAGGTAAGACACATGGTCAGCTTTCATAATGACTCAAGTTTAATGGCTGAAAACAAGCTGGAAACACACAGTGGCTGTCAGAGGAAAATCCACAACCATCAGAGAATTGGCGCTCATTGTGAAGAAAAACTCCATGTATTCTTTTAGAAGCAATAACAACTAAGTCCATTTTAATTTATGTAAAACTCATCTTACTTTGCTGACTTTTAAAACCATTCTTGTACATATTGATAACAACATTGTGCATAGCATACTATCTTAACACAAAGAAGAGTGATGTTTATATAAATTCTTTTAATTTTACCCCATCACTTTAATTTTTTTAGAAAATTTCTCACCAGTTTTCTTTAAAAAATAATAATCTTATTCTTCAAATCCTGAAGAAACAAGTAAAGACACTCTATTCTGTATGATACTTACTAGAAATACATACTGTTGATAATTGGATGACAATGGAGTAAAATTACAGATAAGATATGAGCTGTTTAGGCTGGAATAGAAATTATATTTAGAAACATAATAAGGTCACGGTCAAATCCATTCCATAGCAAAAGAGGATATGTAGCTTTTGACAAGAATTTTCTGTTATGTTTGTGAATAATTGCTAAAATCAGCTTAAGTCTAGGCAAATCCAAATCATTCATTCTGATGGAGACAGTTTCTCCTTGAAATGATAAATAACATTCCTCCTAAAAATAAGTTCTCGAGAAGAAGGAAAGGAGACCAAAGGGCAAATAACTATGACTGAGAAGATGTGATAGAATCTGTTAGATTTTTTTAAAGTATCAAAGGGAAGATAATGTCCTGCTAAAAAGGCACATCTAAATCAGGCCAACAGATAAGTTACGAGCAGCATACTCATCTCTCACTTGTTCTGAGACAAATTTTAGAAAGATGGGGTGTGTGTGTGCGTGTGTGTGTGTGTGTGTGTGTGTGTGTAATCATATTATCTGTGTAATTGACAATAACACCTATTTATTTTATGTGATTTATTTTTTCTTCAATGAGAAATGTCTACATTTATATGATAAAATGATTCCTCTCCTTACTCTCACTGAAAGGTTTGGAAAAATTCTCTGCGCCAAGCCTTTTAACTCCTGTTTAATTGGCAAATGGGCCAAATCATGTTTTCAATTGCAGTCTGAGCTCTCTATATTCATTTTAAGAGGCATTGTCTTCAAGACAAATAAAACATTAGTTGAAAGTAACAAAATAAGTGGCTTTTAAATGGTTTTTCCCTCTATGAATGCAACAATCACATTAACAATAAAAAGGAAATGCAAAGGATCCAACAGTTTGTCTTGTTAAGGACTATTCAAAATGTCATGGAAAGTCAAATAAAAAGGAGCCTGTGATCTGATTCCCTGAGAGGTACTTGCAAGTTTCACTATGGCATTTACTGACAGCATAACACTGTGCTGAGGGAGCAAAGACCTCACAAACCAACCACATTTGTTGCCAGTCTTGACTTTTTGTTCTCTATCCTCTAGTTTTTCTTTTTTTTTCTTTTTAAATAAAACTGACATAGTAATAAATTTTCAAAGAAACCTTGGACTGCCAAAAATAAGCATACAAGTGATAAAAATGTCTTGCTGAGGGCTGCTTAACTTTTTTTTTTTTTTTAATTTTAAACACAATCATCATCCAATGTCAGTTGAAGGCTTGAATGAAAGTGACAGGGAATGGCAAAGGACATGCTGACAAAGGTGATCGATCAGAACTGGTCTTGACAAAGACTGTGGCAATATAACAATAGAAACTGATCCTCAAGGAATGTGGCTATAAGACAATAAAAACAGACTCTCAAGGAATGTGGCAAAACAACAGCTTGTTTCACCAAAAACAATTAAAGGCAAGCATGAGGGCCCTGGAGTAGAGTCATCTGGAAATGGATGCCACTCCTGCTTCCAAGCTTGTTTGCATCAGGAGTTTCACCAAACACTGTCCACCATGGGTAACAGTACTCGGCTTCACAGCAACTGCGAGTTAGATCTGTATAGCAAGTGGACATACCAGGGTTACATGACCTAGAAGAATGTTTCACCAAAAACAATTAAGGAAAAGATGAAAGAGATGGCCAGTCACTGTATTCTTTAGAAAGAATGCACCATCAGCTGTTTAAACGCCACTCCCTGCTAACAAAAGATATATAAACCCTTTTGTAAGATAAAAAATGAGTCAATCTGTACTGACCTGTTAATAGTCTGTTATGAATGTCTAATAAACCTCAGTTTCTTTCTCTTGCTCTCACTTGGAATTGGTGTCTTTCTTGTATTTCCAAGTTAGAACTTTCTAGATCTTACTGGAAGAGGCCCCTGGACCTCTTTTGGAAATCATCCCCTTGACAAAAGTATAAATTAAAAGGATCTGAGTACATTTTTGACTCACAGCTAATTCTCCTTTGAGTTCCTAAGGCTGTAAATCTTTCAGGAGGAGATTGCCCAGGTTTCTCCTATGGCTAGAAGGTAGATTGAAATCACCAGAGAAATTCAGACTTCCGGTTAGCAGTGTAACTTTTTTATGGACTATTTACTAAAAACTGTTGTACTCTCTAGTCAGAATCAATTCATAGCTGGCCCTTTTCAGAGACTGAAAAATTGTCAGGAGGAGATTATTAATGAGTCTCCCACTGAGCAGCAATTAAATTCAAACCACAGGGCTTAGGTTTGGTAACATAACTCTTTATCAACTAGGCCACCAGAGCTCCCTCAACCAGAAGTATTTTTTATTTTTTTTTTAATGATTCAGTAAACAGATTCAGACATAATTTTAAAGTTATAATTTACAAAAAAGTTAATGAGTTTAGGGCAAATGAGTATGATTTTACGCAATGAATTATATGTGACTATATAGTGTTACCATTAATGGCTGGTTAACTGATGCAGACAGAGAGTGGGGAGGAGCTCCCCGATTAAAACAAGCTTGGAAGGAGGAGTGACATCCACTTTCATAATAGCTCGCCTCCAGAAAACCTGTGAATCTGGAGAGAGGATGAGAGACACCCAAGCGTTGAGGACTCTCCTTCATAGGGTCGCTATGAGTCGCCTGCAACTTGACAGCACTTAACAACAACAACAACAAATATAGTGTTACTGGAGGGGGACAGCAATCCTTGAGCTTTTGGCCAAGAGTGGAGGTCTGCTCTAATCCACAACATAAACAATCTTCCCAGTATCCTGAAAAACCTACCACCAGGAGAAGATAAAATAGATGAATGGGACCTTCAAAGAATCAAATCCCTAAGCACATCCAAAAACTTCTCCAACAGGGTAAAAAGGGAAGCCACAGACTGGGAAAAAGTATTTGGTAATGACATATCAGATAAGGGACTTATATTCAGAATTTATAAAATACTTGAGCACCACAACAAGATAAAGGTAAAGAATCAGATAGAAAAATGGGGACAGGATATGAACAGACACTTCACCAAAGAAGACATTCAGATGACTAAGAAGCATATGAAGAAATGTGCAAAATCCCTAGCTCTAAGAGAGATGCAAATCAAAACAATTATGAGATATCATCTCACCCCAGTCAGAATAGCAAAATTTAACAGAACAGCAAGCAACAAATGCTGGCGAGGTTGTGGAGAAACTGGAACCCTTATTCTCACTGTTGGTGAGAGTGTAAAATGGTGCAACCGCTGAGAAGGTGGTACGGTCCTTTCTCAAAAAGTTGCAAATAGAGATACCATTTGACCCAGCAATTCCACTACTAGGAATATATACCCCAGAGACCATAACTGCCACCCAAGCAATATGCACACCCATGTTTATTAAGGTTTTGTTGACAATAGCAAGGAGTTGGAAACAACCTAAGTGCCCATCAACAAACAAATGGATAGAGATTCTGTGGTATATTCATACAATGGAATACTACGCTGCATTGGAAAACAAGGAATTCATGCAATATTATTCAAAATGAGTGACCCTGGAGGATATTATGCTGAGTGAAGTATTTCAGTCACTAAAGGACAAATGCTGCATGGTGTCACTGTTGTAAAACAGTACTGACATCGGGGTTGGGGAGAGACTGAGAAAGATGGGTTTAATAATGTATAATGCATTGAAACAGATGAGGGAGAAAACTGTTTAAAAAGGATATGTGATTAGGTATTTTTGTCATAATAGGAGTCGAGAAGGAAGGCTGCATAGTGGAGTGGACCTGTGGGAGGGTTTTTAAAACAATGAAAGAATTTTTCTTTTACTTTTCCAAGAGGGTAGTGTACTGGGAGAGGAGGGTTAGGAGGGGAGAAAAGTGCAACAATGAATGAATGGAAATCCAAAGTCTATAAATTTTCATTGAAATTAATAATAAAATTCTTAAAAAAGACTAAAAAAGGGGGGGGGGAGAATCTCCTTAATGTGAAGGGAGGGGACTGCTGGCCAGGTCTTGAATCCTCCACTCTGGGAGTTTGGCTGCTATCTAGCATGTTGATGACAGTCATGTTGGTTGTGTAAGGGAAGATTTTGGGGTCGAGTTTGATGTGTGTTACTGCTCTTTCCTCCCAACAGCAATTTCCTTGAGCCTTTGCCCAATGGTGAAGATCTGCTTGAAGGTGTGGCTTTTAAATACCCTTAGTGTGAAGGGACGGGACTGGAGACCGGGCCTAGAAACTCCACTCTGGGAGTTTGGAATTTGTTAGTGAATATTCCTTAAATAACATAGCAATCTTTTGTCTATTTGCTGAACTAAACAACTTGATGTTACTTTGATGTTGCACACTTTTCCATAGTCTTGTCAAATACTGTAATGGTTTACCCGTATGTACAATGTTTGGATGAGCTTCCAGATTGATTTATGCTGGGAAGCAGGAGTGACATCCACTTCCTAAACTACTTACCTCTTGAAACGCTACACACTCTCTAAACTCTTTAATGACAGAAATGATGTTAGTTATAGAACAGAGTTCAGGTCTTTTATCCAAAGCTTACTCTCAGTCATATAAGACTTGATGACACTTAACTATTGCTAAATGAGACTAGTGCTGTTATATCTGGAGAAATACTCTCCCACTTTGTACATCACTCTTTGTCAATGTGCTGTATGAAGTAACCCGGGTTTACTGTGATGCTGAATCTTGTTCCATTGAGGTATCAAATACCAGAATAGTTTCCCATTGTGGATAGTGTTTGGTGGAGCTCCAGTTGTAAAACAGATTTGGAAGCAGGAGTGGCATCCACTACCTTTACCACATGCCACTGGAAATTCTATGAACTTGGAGGAATGATGATAGCTATGGAAAGGCATTAGGTCTTTTGTTCATAGAGTTGCTATGAGTTGTGCTTTACTCAACAGCAATCAACAACATCATATAGTGTTACTGTATGGGAGCTCTGGTCCCCTAGTGGTATGAAGCTGCATTGCAATCCCTAAAGCGCTTGGATCACCAGCACCTCCGCTGAAAAAGGATGGGCAATCTCCTCCGTTAGATTATCTACCTCTGAAAACCCTCAGGAAGGTCAGCAATGAGTCGATTCCGACTCGATGGTACACAACAACAACAACAACATATAGTGTACTGACAGAGGAGTGGAAGAAATTCATTACCTTTAAGTCTGAACCAATCCTAACCGCCTTCTAACAGGTTTTTAGAGGTTATGAATCACTTGAGAGGAGATTGGTCACCTTTCTACTATAGAACACCTGATTAATTTGAACCACATGCCTTCGGCTTGACAGTGTAACTCCTTAACTGTAGGCCACTAGAGTTCTCCCATTCCTTTTAGTTTGTCATAACGTGGTGTTTTGTTTGTTGCTGTGTGAGGTAGGAAGTTATGCCAAATAAGGTCGCTCATGGTGGATAGGTTTCAACAGGGCTTCCAAACAAAAACAAACAAACAGGATTGGTCATCTACTTCTGAAATAGCAGGCCTTTGAAAACCGTACAGACAATGGTAGAACATTGTCGTATATAGTGCCAGAAGATAAGGCTCTCAGATTGAAAGGCACTAAAAATGTAACAGAGGAAGATCTGTCTACACAAAGATGTGGTGATTTTTGAGAGAGCTGTGTGTATGCTTGTTAACTTGATTATATAATAGTTTTAGGACTCTACAGGTCATAACATATCAAAATGTGCACTAAAATTATTGAGTTTATTGTATAAAAGTTATTTTTCAAAAAACAAAAAGAATAGCTTTGATGTATTGATCAAATGAGTTGGGGAATGACATGAAGGACAAATCCATTAAAAAGTAAAAAGTCAACACAAAACAGAGAAAAATAAGAGACCAAAATTGATATTGGAAGAGACTCTGAAACTTACACTGGATTGAAAGACAAAGCAAGGGGAAAGAGTGTTTAGAGAAGAGAACTGAATAGAAGATTGGAAAGGGTAGGTCAAAAAGAAAAAGGAAAGTACTATGATGAAATGTGCAAACAGATGAAGTTAAAAAAACCAAGAGAAGACTATCCTCAGTATTTCTGAAGCTGAAGGAAATAAAAGATAAATCCAAGCTTCAAGTTGCAATACTAAAGGATTCTACAGGCAAAATCTTGAATGATGCAGAGAGCATCAAAAGAAATGGAAGGAGTTCAGAATCACTATATTAAAGCAATTTGTTAACAGGGAACGATTTCAGGAAGTGTCATATGATCAAGAACTAATATAACTGGAGGAAAGCATCTTAGCTACACTGAAGTCACTGGAATAAAAAACAAGGGCCCAGGACCTGATGGAATACCAACTGAGATGTTTTAGGAAACAAACGAAATTTTGAATACGCTTACCAGGCCCTGCAACAAATGTGGAAGACAATTATTGGCAAACTGACTAGAAGACATCCCTATCTCTTCCTACTCCCCCAAAGGGAATTATACAACAGTTATACAACAGACTGCGGAAATGAACAAACAAAATATCATTACTATCATGTGAAAGTAAAATCTGACTGATGATTATTCAAAACTGGATGGAACAATGCATTGACAAGGAAATGCCATATATTCAAGCTGATTTCAGAAAAGGCTATGGCTCAAGGGATACTGTTGTTAGTGTCAGTTGGATCTTGGCTGAGTAGAGAATATTAGAAGGATGTTAGTTTTTGCCTTATTGATTATACAAAGGGTTTTGTACAGATCAGAACAAATTATGGCTAACATCGAGAACAATGAGGATCTCAAACCATTTAATTATGCTCATGTGAAATTTATACCTAAACAAAGAACAAGTTGTCTGAACAGAAGAAGTTTAAAATCAAGAAAAATGTGGTATATATTTTCCTCAATATTTATTCAATATGTGTACAGTCACTGTACCTAAAGGAATTGGCAGATACAGAAGAATTTTATGAAAAAAGAGCAAGATACTATTGTGATAAAGGAAGAAATTCAAGCTGCTTTGAAGGAATTGGCAAAAAGATAAGGCCCCAGGAATAGA
>NW_006399878.1:4651493-4656098 GCF_000299155.1 Elephantulus edwardii | reverse complement strand
ATGAAACAATGTATGAGCAAGAACCTATGGTGATGAAGGAAGAAGTTCAAGCTTCTCTGAAAGAATTGCCAAAAAACAAGGCCCCAGGAATTGATGGCATACTGATTGACATATTTCAACAAACAGATGCTGCCCTGGATGTGCTTACCAAGTTATGTTAAGAAATCTCAAGGAAAAAACCCTGACCAACTACCTGGAAGAGATCTATATTTGTTTCCATTCCAAAGAAAGATGACCTAAGGGAGTGCAGAAATCATTAATATCACATGCAAGTAAGATTCTGCTGAATCTTACAGCAGCTAGTCAGCAAAGAACTGCCAGATGTGCAGGCTGGCTTTAGAAGAGGCCGTGGCACTACGGATATTATAGGTAATGTTAGATAGATCTTAAAGTAGAAAGTACCAGAGGAATATCTATCTGTGTTTCATTGACTATGCAAAGGCATTTGAATGTGTGGATCACAACAACTGTGGCTGACATTGAGTAGAATGAGAATTCCAGAACATTTGATTGTGCTTATGTGAAACCTATACTTGAACAGGGAGGCAATCGTCAGAGCAGAGGAAGGAGAAACTGCATGGTTCAAAATTGGGAAGGGTGACTGCAAGGGATGTATTCTGTCTCTATATCTTTTCTACCTATATACAGAACAGATTGTCCAAGACGCTGGATTCTATAAGAATGTAGCATCAGGCTTGGAGATGGCTCATCAACAACTTGTGTTATGCAGATGACACAACCTAGCTTGCTGAAACTGAGGAGGATTTGAGGTGCTTGCTGCAGGTCAAGGATTGTTGCATTCAAATTATTTATTAAAGCTCAACAGGACTGTAGCATTCAATATTTACTATAGCTCAATATTAAGAAAACAAAGATTCTCACCACTGGGTGAATAGCAGTGTCAATATGGATAATGAAGAGATTGAGATTGTTAAGTATTTTAGTTTGCTTGACTCCATAATCAACATTCTTGGTACCAGTAGCCAGGAAATCAAGAGACAGATTGCATTGGGAAAGATGGCTGTCAGGAAACTTTCCAGAGTACTGAAGAGCAACGACATCAGACTGGAGACTAAGGCGTGCCTGATCCAGGCCATAACCTTCACAATTGCTTGCTATACATCAGAGAGCTAGACATGACTAGGGGTGATAGAATGAGAATTGATGTCTTTGAACTGTGATGCAGGAGAAGAGCTGGACTGCTAAAAGAACAAACAGGTTCAGCCTGGAGAAAGTGAAACCAGGCTGCTCCTTGGAGGCAAGGATTCTTAAGCTTCATCTTACATATTTTAGACATGTTACAAGTATTGTATGGTCCTTAGAGAAGGACAACATGCTTGGGAAAGTAGAGGGACAGAAAAGGACAGGAAAACCATTGATGAGTTGGATTGATTCAGTGACTGATGTAATGGGTGTAGGTGTGTAAGAGTCAATAAGGTTGGCACAAGATAGAGCAGGGGTTAGGGTTCTTGTAGATAGGGTTGCTATGAGTCTCAAGGGACTAGAAGGCATATAACAACAACAACAACAACAATCAATACCCTTAGTAGTAATAGTCAAGAAATAAAAGTACTTGTGTTGGAGAACCCTGTTTTCAATAACCTGCTCAAAATGTTAAAGAGCAATGATGTCAGTTTAAAGATTAAGGTGCACATGATCCAAGTCATTGTCTTTTCATTTGTCTTCTGCACGTAAGACAGTTAGGCAATGAAAGAAGACGAATCATGCCTTTGAATTGTGTTCTTGACAAAGGCTATTGAATATACCATGGACAACCAAAAGAACAAATAAATCTGTCTTTAAGAAAGTGCAACCACCACCCAAGGTAATAAAGGAGGTCAGAATTGCTTCCACTGTGGAAAGCTGGGCCACTTCAGTAGACAGTGTCACAAATGAGAGCCAAGGATAGGAAATAGAGTAGAGAGGAAGCTCCCACTCACTTGCTTTAAGTGTGGATCTGAAGGACACTTGGCCAAGGGTGTCCCACATCAGGTCCTCGTGGCTGATAGGACTGACAGGCAGCAGCTCCCAGCTGGAAACAAAGGAGGAGGCGTCAACGATTTAGATCCTCCCAGAAGAGCTGTGGGTGAGCATTAATATTACTGGTAAGTATATTTGTTTTCTCCTGGACACAGAGCCTACTAATTGGTCCTAAGTGCCTTCTGAGGTCCCAACTCTTCTCACTATTTCTTAGTTGTTGGAATGGAAAGAAAACCTCATAAGCAGTTCCTTACTTCACCTCTGCCTTGCATGTGGACTTCCGAGTTGTAAAATAACCCAGTGGTAGATGGAATTTGCTCCAGGACTTAAGAACAGTAAATGACATAGCTAAGCCTCTACATCGTGTGGTTCCTAACCTCTACACTATAATAGACAAACTGCTAGTCAGTAGGCCTTTTATTGTAAGAACTACCTTCCCTCTGTAACTTGATTTATGCCACTATTAGAACCTCTACTCGGAATATTATTGCTTTTTAATTTTTGACTCATGTACTTTTAACTTGTTAGTTAAATTTGTGTCTT
The DNA here is from genome assembly GCF_000299155.1 of Elephantulus edwardii. Lineage (NCBI taxonomy): Eukaryota > Metazoa > Chordata > Mammalia > Macroscelidea > Macroscelididae > Elephantulus > Elephantulus edwardii. Next base: position 4,653,575 of record NW_006399878.1, on the reverse strand, counting down.
CTAGGCTGCAACACTTCCATGATACATCTTCAAGGACATGAACATGTACGGCTAAGCACAATTGATAACAGTGCATCTAAATTCTAAAATCAATCTCCATAATAGTCTATGTGTTTCCTACTGCCAAAGGGGCCCTTTAGAGTAGTGAAAGAAGATCTTCACCCTGAAACCCACAGCGTCCCTTTTCAGCAGGAAGTAGCTAAGATGATATGCCATCCCCTTTTCCTTATGAATCAGGGTGAAGGACACACGGACAAAGGAGATTAATCTGAACTGGCTTTGACAAGCACTGTGGTAATTGGACAATTAAAACAGACATTCGAGGGGGGAAAAAAGAAGAAGAATGAACTGGGGAGGAGGGTAGAGAAAACAGTGCAACAATGAATGAATGAAAACCCAGAATCTCTGTAAATGTTCATTAAAACTAATAAAACTCAATAATAAAAAAAATCCATAAAAAAAAGCAAGAAGGAAAAAAAAGAAAGTGCAACCAGAGTGTTCCTTAGAGGTATGTATGGTAAAACTTTGCCTCAAATTCTTTGGGCTCATTTTTAAAAGGAATTTGTCCTTAGAGACATCCTGCTGGGGGAGATAGAGAGTCAGTGGAAGAGAAAATCCCCAAGAAGATGGATTGAGATAGTGACTAGTACAATGACATAGAACATGAAAGAAATAGGATGATACAGGACAGGGAAAGGTTCAAGGAAAAGGTTCAGATCTGTTGTTCATGAGGTTGCAACAAATCGTGTTTGACTTTGTGAGAAGGAAGAACAATAATATGTGGTGTAGTAGTAAGTTCAGGTTGCTTAGTTCATAGGGAATTAAAATAAAAACTCAAAGACTAGACCTTTCTTGTAGTTCAAAATTGCCAGGGCTCTGGCAGAGAACAATGGTTAATTTCCCATACCAATTACAGTCTAAAAAACCTATCAGAGGTTCAGCTGTGCATCAGAATCTGCATGGTGGTAGTTTTGTGGGCTTTGTTAGAATGCCTGTTTTTTATGGACAAACAATTCCGTAGAGACAAATCCTTCATATCTAAAATGGAAATACTGAATTAAAATAATTTTTCCAACAACTTTCTGTCATACAAAAGGCATCCAGTGATACTAATGTTCTTACTATTTTCAAAATAAAGTCAGATAAACTATCAACAATGATGAGTAAAAAATTCTAAGAAAAATAGTTCAGGCAACAATTGTAAAACATTTTTAAAACCTAAAAATGTAATTGCAAGAAATTACCTAGAAATACTTTGAAAAGTTCCAAACCTTCTTTAAGGAATGGATAATTATAGAGATATTATGTATACTTAAAAAGGAGGTGAAGTATTGTAAAAATGTCAACAATAAATACGATGGGATAGTTTGTTTGCTTTTTATTTGTCTAAAGTTTAATAAAATCATAATAAAGTTATCTGGAAAAATAAAGATCAGGAGACTGCCTGAAAAGATGTTATTAGAATACAAAACAATGTGGGAATATTTTCTTTACTTGATATTATTTCTTCAGAAGTATAATTTATTATAACAGAATATGTAGAAAATGAGTAATAATTTATTTTATAAGGGAAGTGACAAAAATCAAATAAGGAAGAGGATAAATTATTTATAAATGATATTTTCATGTTGTAAAGAGCTGTTGAGTTGGGACTGACTCACAAGTGACCTTCCAGTGGGTTTTTAGGGGGAAAAAAATCACATATGAGGATATTGTCCATCTTTCTCCTGTGAAGCAAGCTAGTGGGTTTGAACTATAAGCCTTTGGGTTGGCAGTGCAACTTCTTACCACCAGAGGTAATAATTTCATCACAATAATTGTTATTTACAAATAGAATATATTTTCTTCACCATTATATATCATTTTTACCTTGTCACAAATTTATACATCTAAATACTGTTTTTAAAAGTTATTTAATCTGTTTTTTTTTAGAATCTAATTTACCTGTAGCATTAGCTGCAAAAAGTCAAGGACTTTAGTCTTCAATATAGATTGAAGATCAAAATCAAGAAAACAAAGATTCTCACCATTGGGCCAATTGGCAGCACCATGGTAGATGAAGAAGAGATAGAGGTTGTTAAT
>NW_006399878.1:4648944-4651193 GCF_000299155.1 Elephantulus edwardii | reverse complement strand
TGAAGCTCCATCTCACATATTTTGGGGACATAGCCAGGAAGGACTAGTCCCTGGAGAAGGACATGATGCTTGGAAGGGTGGAGCGACAGTGCGGGAGAGAAAAACCCTGCAAGAGATGGATTGTCATAGTGACCATTATCATTGGGTAATGGGGGTGGATGTGACACAATCAGTGAAATTGGATCAGGATAGGGCAGGGTTCAGAGCTATCATACATAGAGTTACTGTGAGTCATAGGCCACTTAGTGGCACATAATAACAACAATTTATTTCAGTAAAAATTATCAAATCTCATTGACTTTTTCAGGCAATCAATCATAGACATTGATGACAACTATAATTACCATTCTATAAGTTCAAAGAAGGAAGAGGAAGGGGACTGGTATACTGAGAATTTTGCTGTTGTTGTTAGATGTTGTCTCATGGACAAAAGATCTGAACCATGTTCTATCCTGTGCCATCCTCACACTTTCTAACACAAAAGAGCCGTGCAATCACCATGTCAATCCACCTAGTGAAGAGTTTTCCTCTCTTTTGTCAACCCTCCACTCTTCCCTGCATCATGTCCTTCTCCAAGGAATATCTTCTACTAGCAACATGCCCAAAGTGTATGAGGCAAAGTCTTACCATTGCTGCCTCCAAAGAGCACTACAGCTGCACCCTCTCCAAGACATATTTTTTTTATTCTCTTGGCCATCCATGGGATGTTCAGTGCTCTTCTCCAACATCACAGCTAACGGCATCAATTATTCTTTCGGTTATCTTTATTCCTTGTCCAGCTCTCAGATGCTTAACAAGTAATCAGACCATGTCCTGAATCAAACACTGTCCTCAAACTAACATCATTATTCCTCAATAATTTGGAAAGGTATCTAACTGCAGATTTTCCCAGAGCAATGCATCTCCTTGTTTGATGACTGCTGAAAACAAGGATGTTAATTGTGGATCCAAGTAAGATAAAGTTGTTGACAGTTTCAATCTCCTCTCTACCCATTATGACTCTGCCTGTTGGCCCAGTTTTAAGAATCTTTGTTGTCTTAATATTGAGAATCCATACTGAAGGCTGCATTCCTTAATCTTTTGCAACAAGTGCTTCAAGTGCTCCTAACTTTCAGCAAGTAGGGCTGTGTCATCTGCTTAATGCAGGGTTTTTATGAGTCTCCACGAAGCCACACACCTCTTCATAGAGTCCAGCTTCTTGGATAATTTGCTTAAATAGGTATGGAGTATGGACAGAGAATACAACAACCCTGCTGCACTCCCTTCTCAATTTTAAGCCATGTAGTGTTCCCCTGCTCTGTTTGCACAACAGCCTCCTGCTCCAGGTATAGGTTCTGCATGAGCACAATTCTTCTCAATGTCAGCCACAACTTGTTATGATCCACACATTCTGTTGCCTTTGCATAATCAGTAAAGCATAAATATACGTTCTTCTGATGTTCCTTGTTTTTAGCCAGGACTTATATTACATCAGCAATGGTATTCTGGTGCCACATCCTCTTCTAGATCCTGCTTGATTTTCTGGCAGTTCCCTAACTAAGTCTTATTCTAGATGTTTTGAATGATCTTCAGCAGTATTTTGCTTGTATGTGATATTAACAGTATTATTCTATAGTTTCCACATTCACTTGGATCACCTTTCTTGGGAATGGGAATATGTATGGGCCTCTTCCAATTCATTGGCCAGACAGTTGTGCTGCAAATTTGCTGGTATAGACTGATGAGTCCATACAAACCTGCATCTGTTAATTGAAATAAGTAAATTGGTATCCCATCAAGTTTTGGGGCCTTATTTTTTTGCCAAAGTCTTCAATACAGCTTCATTTCCTTCTTCATTAACATCGGCTCAAGTTTTTATGGTATAATCTGAAATTTTGCAATGTTAATCAATTCTTTCAGATACAGTAATTTTGTGTATTCCTTCCATCTTCTTTTGATGCTTTTTGAGTCATTCAATATATTGTCCACAGCATCTTTCAATATTGCTACAAGAGGCTTATATTTGTTTTTTACTTCTTTCAGCCTGAGAAACACAGAGAGAATTCTTCACTTTTTATTCTCCATTTCCAGCTCTCTGTACATTCCATTATATTACTTTGCTTTGTCCTCCCAAGCTTCCCTGTGAAATCTTCTGTTCAGTTCTTTCACTTCAACATATTTTTCTTTTGTTTTGGCTTCTCGATGCTTCAGTGCAATCTTAAGAGTCTCTTCTGACATCCATTTAGATATTTTCTTTCTCTTTGATTTTT
>NW_006399878.1:4617539-4647065 GCF_000299155.1 Elephantulus edwardii | reverse complement strand
CACCATTCTTCCTCTGTTTTTCATTCCTAGTATAGTATATCGTATGATCATCTGGCTCAAAGAGGTCAAAACTGATCCAACTTATTTCATGAATGCCTAGTATGTTAATATTCATGTATTTTATTTAACTTTTGACAATTTCCAGTTTTCCAACATTCAAGTTACATACATGCTATGTTCCAATTATTAAATGAGGTTTGTTATTGTTTTTCCTTATTTAAGCTGACTTTCAATCTGAGCTTTAGCACTACCCAGAGCAGTCTTTAGAGCTGTTGTACATAGCACAAGCACCTTAAAGGCACATAACAACAACAACAATGTTGACGCAAACTCTTATTATATACTGTGATCCTCATCCCGTTTCTGCTTATGGATTTCCCCCCCTATTTCCCTTTTCCCACTTCCAATAATTGGTAGTGCATGTCCTATTTTAGTTTTTTGTTCACAAAACACATTGTATTAAATTGCCTATTCATTTCAGGTTAACCATGTAAATTTGTAGAACCACTAAGGACATAGTATGATGCTTCCTCAAAAAGTTGAAAATAAGAACTGAGGCACAAACAGAGACTTGCACACCAATGTTCATGACAGTATTATTCACCATTGCAAGAACATGGAAACAGCTCAGATTTCCAACCACAAATGAATGGATTGAGGAATTATGGTACATTCACACAATGGAATACTATACAACACATAGGAGCAATAATTTCATAAATTACTACCTAACATGAGAAGGACTGGAGTGCATTATGCTGAGTGAACTAAGTTCCATAAGACAAATATTATATAAAACCATTATTGTAGAATGAGTATAAGGATCAAGGGCAGTCGGGGGGGGGAGTGTGAAAGCAGAGGGATGAGGATGCGCAGGGGGAAGAAAAGGGGATTAACCACGGAGTTGAAGAATTTGATGAGTGGAGGGGTTAGGGAAAGTGGAAGAATCTCTTCTGGAAAACAATGTAATTAAATTATGTAAATAAACTAGTTTAATAATAATGATAATTAATAATAATAATAATAAGTTGAAAATAGTAATACCATATGATCTAACTGTCCCAGTACTGATAGTGTGGTTTAAAGAAATCAGAGCTGTAGCACAAATGGATGTACAGATATTCACGTTTTTTGCCACATTTGTCACATTTGCAAAAAGATGAAAGTAACCCAAATGGTCATTAGCAAATAAATGGATAAAACATGGTAGTGCATTCATATAATGGAATATTACATAACATTGAAAGACAATAAATAGCAAGAATATTTTATAAAATTAAAGATCTAATTGTAAGAAATATTTTAAAAATAACAAAAAGTCACAAAATTTACAATTCATAAGACACCACTCATCATGGATGAGCCAGGAGGGCATTCATTATGCTGAGTGAAATAACTTAGTAACTAAAGGACAAATACTATACAAGACCACTGTTATAAAAATAGGATGGTAATATACGATTTTCTGTCAGGATACTTATTAACTTGCTTTTGCCTCTGGTTTTTCTTGGAGTTGGTGACATATGCCTTTCAGAAACAGATGACTTTCTGACATTTTTTTGGTCAAAAATTGACAATGAGATATTCTCAAGCATACTTAAAATATGTATTGCGGGCACATTTTTATTTATTTAAGTTTTTTGCAAGATGTTCTAAATACTACCTGGCAAAGTAACAGTTAAATGTCAAAATTCTCACCTTTTAATAGAAAAGACCTAGAGTCAAATTCCAGTCAACACCCTTCATACTCAGTCTATCACCTATGTGATAGTGGAGGTCTGGTGTTTTGATGATAAAGAATAGGTTTTATCAATGCACTCCAATCCTAAGGCATATAATTTAAATCCACCAGCCTCTGAAAACCCACTGGAGGGTCATTTATGAGTCTGCTCTGACAACATACTTAGACATAGATTCTGGTGGCCTAGTGGAGAAGAAGTTGTGCTGCTAACCCAAAAGCAAGCAGTTTGAATCTATACTCAATTGTATGGAAGAGAGATGGACAATCCCCTTTGATGCAATTTACAGCCTCTATATACTTGCTGGAGGGACAGCTATGAGTTGGTTCTGACTTGAGAGTAAAGAACAACAATACTAAGACAAAAGTAGCAAGTTATCGGCTTCCAAAGATCATTCTATTTAAAATTCTATCACGATGGTTCAGTCTACAGTTAATTATGAGGCTATATTTTATTGTGTTTTGCATGGGGTGGGGGTCACCATGAATGGAGGGTCTGTTGAATGGCAAGCAACACTAGATATTACAGTAGAGTGGAGGGACAGAGAAAGAGAGGAAGACCACTGATGGGATAGATTGGTTCAGTGACTGGGGTAATGAGGATAGATGTGTCAGAGACAGTAAAATTGGCACAAGATAGAAGAGGTTTCAGGGCTATTGTACATAGGGTCACTATGAGTCACAAGTGACTCGACAGCTCATAGCAACAACCACCACCACAACAACAATATTACTTCCAGTTTCATAGAAGTTCTGCCAGTCTCTAATGAATTATTTATGTTTAAGTTACATTGGCTAATATTGCCTGGTGAACTTCCAAAAGGTGACAACAAAAGTAATCATGCTATTAAATATTGATTAGTGTTCAAGTTACACGTCTAGAAAACAAAATCATTTAACTTTAGATTCTTTCAGTATGATATAATAGTCATGATTGTTGTTGTTGTTGTTATGTGCCGTCGAGTCGTTTGCGACTCATAGCTACCCTCTGTACAACAGCCCTAAGCCGTGCTCTATCCTGTGCCAATCACATTGCCTCTGACACACCCATCCCGATTACCCCAGTCACTGAATCAATCCACCTCATAGAGGGTCTTCCCCTCCTGTGCTGTCCCTCTACCCTACTAAGCATGATGTCCCTCTCCAAGGACGTGTCTCTCCTCACAACATGTCCAAAGTACATCAGACGAAGTCCCAGAATCCTTGCCTCCAAGGAGTAGCCTGGTTTAACCCTCTCCAGGGTGAATCTGTTTGTTTTCTTGGCAGTCCATGGTACATTCAATACTCTACTCCAGCACCAGAGCTCAAAGGCATCAATTCTCCTTCTATCCTCCCTAGCCATTGTCCAACTCTGATGCATAACAAGTGACTGCAAAAGCCATGGCCTGTATCAGACACACCTTAGTCTCCAGAGAGATACCGCTGCTCTTGAGTACTTTAGAGAGGTCCCTAACAGCAGACTTTCCCATCGCAGTATGTTTTTTGATTTCCTGGCTGCTGGTGCCAAGAGTGTTGACCGTGGAGCCGAGCAAACTGAAACTGTGAACAATCTCAATCTCTTCATCATCCATCTATGATTAGTACATGTAATTAGAATAATAGGTACTGTAGTGAATTTTTAAGAATATATGTATATCAGCAACAGAATAAAATACTAAGAACAAATAAGCTTCCTGTTATTATATGTCATCTAGTTGATTCCAGTTCATAGGGATCTAATAGGATAGAGTAGAAGCATCCATAGGATTTCCTTGGTTATAATTCTAATAAGAGTAGCTTGTCAGGTGATTCCCTTGTGACCCAGTGGTAAGAAGCTGTGCTGCAGTCCCAAAGGTTTGTGGTTTAAATCCACCAGCTACTCTGCAGGAGAAATATGGGCAGTCTTCTGTGTGATTTACTATTTCTGAAAACCCAGCTAGGAGTTGGTTAGGATTCAAAGGCACACAATAGCAATTGAACTTTCAGGGGAAAAGTATCTTAGCAGTACTATTTTTAATTTTTCTAGACCTAACAGCAAGACTGTTTCTGGAGGGGAGATAAACAGAGACTGTTTATATTATCTTCTGTTGAAAGACTGTTTATATTATCTTCTGTTGAATGAGCTATTAAATCCTGTCTGTTCAACAGAGTCTCTGACTATACCTATTTCTCACACATCAATAGACTAAATTTTACAAAACACCAGCGTATTGTAAGAATTAGGACCTTTGCCTTTGGTCATGATATCCTCTTCCCTTTCCTGCCATTCACTACTCTTTGGACCCCTCATTATGTCTTAAGATGTGCAGCATGCTGAGACTTCTCTATGGCATCTTTCTAATGCTGTCCAACCCCCAGTGGGGATTGGTGTTGTTTCTGGATGTTGCCTGATTGCTAGTGTTTTCCACTATGACCCATTCTGCAGGGATCTCATTCCTCCTCATTTTACTAAAGCCCCACAGCCTCATGTAAAGCCTATCTTTCTCTTTCTTTTCTCACTTCACTCCACCAATTTTACCTCCTTCTGGCCCTCATCTAAGCCCTTTCCTGCACACAATCCTTGAATGGTCCTACTGTCACCTCAACCTGTGCATGGCTGAACTAAGGCATCATAGATAAACAAGGGGTACCCCGCAGCAGGTCAGCTGCCATGTTTCATGTGGCTTTGTTTTGTCATTGCTGAGGTCTCTACTGTATCACTAGAGGTAACTCACAGAGGCATCCCTGCACTAACCACGGTCCAACAAGGCACCCAATCCATTAGCAGTGCTGCCTAAGGAGGTTTTCAAAGTTGTCATAAATGTAAAATTTCAGATAAGCAGGTAGTTGATTTATGACACATAGGCATATCTCAAATATAGTTTATATTTGATCCATTTAACTTCCTTATTTTGAATCAGCACCAATCAAGGAATTTATATAAGACTCTTTGCAGAGAGAAAATGCTACTTTGTATGCTGACTCAAATTCTGTAATCTCTGGGAGAACTTAATCTATATGACAACTAAATTTTCCATTATGAATTGATGTTATGTACCAAGTCAACTACAATTCATAGCGACTTTTTGAAGAACAGATCTGAATTTTGCCCTATCCTGGGTTATCCTTACAATCTTTAACATGCTCAATCTTATTAAGGGTCTTTGTCTCTTTCTCTAACCTTCCATCTTTCCTTTCTTTGCTTGATATCCTTCTCCACATAACTAGTCCTGACAATGTACTCAAAACATGTGAGACAGAGGAGTAAGACTTTAGAGACCCTGTCTTTAAAGATTGCTATGGTTGTATTTCCTCCAAGATATATTTGTTTGTGTGTGCTTTTTTTCTTTTGGCAGTCCTTGAAATAATCAGTATTCTTAACCAATATCACAATTCAGAGGAATTGATTCAGTCATTCTTTTCTTTTTTTACTAGTTCAAAGTTTTATTTATATAAAATCCAGATTCAGTCATTCTTATTCATTGCGTGACTTTCAGATATATAGGCAACAACAGAAAATCCCACGGCTTGGATCAGGTGGATCCACTTTAGGCTTTAAAGTGACATCACTGATGTTTAGCACTTTGGAGAGGTCCTTGACAGCAGCTTTTCTCCAATTCAAAATGTCTTTTGATTTCTTGATTGCTACTACTATGGAACTTAATTGTGGATTCAAGTAAAATTAAATCCTTAACAATTTCATTTTCCCCCTTCTCCTGTCGTAATGTTGCTTGTTGGTTCCATGGAAGGATATTTTTTTTTCTGATGTTGAAATGTAATCCATATTGAAGGCTGAATCTTTGTGATCTTCTGCAGTGTGTGCTTCAAATCGTCACTTTCTGGAAGGTTGTGAAATCTGCATAACAAAAGTTGTTTATGAGTTTTCCTTTAATCCAGACCACACATTCATAAAGTCCAGCTTCTCAATTTGCTCAGGCTACAGCTTGACTATGCATAAAGGACACAACCCTGGCACAAACCGTTCCTGGTCCTGGTTTTAAACCATGAAGCGTTTGTTCGACAACATATCAAAGCATAGGTTTCTCAAAAGCACAATTAAGCATGCTAGGATTCCCATTCTTCTCAATGTTATTCATAATTTTCTGTGATCCACACAAATGTTTTTGTATAATCTGTAAAACACAAACTTCTTTTTTGGTATTCTGTTTTCAGCCAACATCCATCTGACTTCAACAATGATCTCCCTCATGCTATGGACTCTTCTGTATCCAGTTTGAATATCTGACATTTATCAATAATTTTTAATAGTCTTCAGCAACTGTGTTATGAATTTAGTGAGCTGATTGTATGTTGTTAAACAAATCTGTGGTGTTCTAATTGCGAAAATCAGAATATTGGTGTATGCCCGCTTTCCTTTTGCCTTAAAATTCCTTCTAACAACATTGTCTCTGTACAAACGTGAAGTTTGTTGTTGTATGTGCCATTGAGTCACCTGCGACTCATAGCAATCCTATGTACAATAGCCCTAAACCATTCTCTATCATGTGCCAATCTTATTGTCTCTGACACACCTAGCCGTATCACCCCAATCACTGAATCAATCCTTCTTATCAAGGGTCTTCCTCTCTGGGGCTGTCCCTCCACTAGCCCAAGCATGACGTCCCTCTCCAAGGACTGATCCCACACTACAGCATGTCCAAAGTATGTTAGACCAAGCTTCAGAATCCTTGCCTCCAAGGATCAGCCTTGTTTCACGTTCTCCAGAACAAACCTGTTCAATCTCTTAGCAGTCTATGGTATATTCATGTGTAGTTAATGAAATAATTTACAAGTTTTGAAAACATTTTACATTCTGAGCAAAAGGAAATCTTACTGCTATAGACTTGCATGGGTATTGCTTAACTCAGCTAGGCATTTTTCTTGGCTGTTATAGTCAGACATGGTTTACTATTGGTATCTTTACTAAATAGTATCTGAAAGTTTTTTGCTTACTATAATAAGAAAAATAAAACTATATGTTTTAGATAACAAAATAACATCAACTATAACTGCAATTTTATTTATTTTTTAAAAATTTATGGCATTTGTTTGTTGTTGTATGTCCTGTCAAGTCAGAACTGATTTATAGCTGAGTCAGTGGGTTTTCAGAGACTGTAATTCACACAGGAGGAGATTGCCCATCTTCCTCCCATGAAGCAGCTGGTGGATTCAAACCAAAACTTTCAAACTCCTTATCATTAGGCCATCGAAGTTTAATTGCATTTGCTAAAATATCTGAAATTATGAAGAACTGAAATAATTATTGCAGACATTTTTGTTTTGTTTCCAGTCTCAGAGGGAAGTTTTAAGTATCAAACTACTCAATAAATTTTTTGCTGATTTTTCGTTCATAATATCTACTATAAACAGATCATCTGGGAGGTTGGGGTGTATGAGGAGCAATGTGGCATCAGGATTGGATGAAGATTCATAAACAACCTGCTTGATGCAGATGACACAACCCTGCTTTTTTGAGACTGAGGAGGACCTGAGGTGCTTGCTTCAGAAGGTCAACGATTGCAGACTTCAATATGGATAGAAGCTCAACATCAAGTAAATAAACATTCTCACCACTGGGCCAATTGGCAGCATAATTATGGATGGTGAAGAGATTGAGATTGTTAACAGTTTTAGTTATCTAGGCTCCATAATCAACACTTTTGATACCGGGGCCAGAAAATCAAGAGATTGGGAAAGTCTGTTGTCAGGGACCTCTCCAGAGTACTGAAGAGCAACAACATCAGTCTGGAGAGAAAGGTGCACTTGATTCAGTCCATAGTCTTTGCAATTACTTGCTATGCATCAGAGAGCTGAACAGTCACTAGAGATGATAGAAAGAAAATTGATGCCTTTGAGCTGTGGTGCTGAAGCATAATGTTGAACATACCATGGACTGCTAAAAGAACAAATAGATTCATCATAGAGAAGGTGAAGCCAGAATGCTTGTTGGAGGCAAGGATTCTGAAGCTTCATCTGAATTAATTTGGACATGTTACAAGGAGGGACTGGTCCTTGGAGAGGGACATCATGCTTAAAAGGGTGGAGGAAGAGTGGAGGAGAAGAAGACTCTCAATGAGATGGATTGATTCAGTGACTGGGGTAAAGAGGGTAGTTGTGTCAGAGATAATAAAATTGGCACAGGATAAAGCAGGGTTTAGGACTGTTGTAAATAGTGTCACTATGAGTCGCAGGTGACTTGATGGCACATAACAACAAAAACATCTACTATGTTAATTCTGGTTTTTATTTTTCTTAATGTTAAGAATTTTGGTTTTTATTAATGTTGTATTTAATTTTCAGTGATTGTAATAGTCATCTTTTCCTTTGTTCTTTTAATATAGTAAATTTTATTTTGGTTTTCAACACTTAATTCCATTTTTCATGCTGAATCAATTGCACTTAATTTTGGCACACTACCTTTTTATATATTGTTTGATTTAGCTTGGTAACATTTTGGATTGGATTTTTGTATTTTTTTTTAGGGACGAGATCAGCTTCTATTTTTTTTTCTCTTAATAACTTTATATCAAATTTATACTTGTCTTGCTAGTAAATTTTAAAGTGTTTCTTCACTATCTACCCACTGAAAGAATGGCTTGTGAATTATATATTTCTTAGTTGTGAAGTAGAGTTTATTGCTAAATTATCTAGAACCCAAAGATTTCTGTGTGGGTGTGTGAGGAGGGTGGGAGATTTCAAGCTAATTATCTATACATTATAACAATGTGCTATCTTTTTTTTTTTTTAATTTAGGTTGTTTATTTTTCATTTCAATGAACACCTACAGAGATTTTGGGATTCCATTCATTCACTGTTGCACCCTTCTCCCCACACAAACCCCTCCCGCCCCCCCTTTTGCTCCTCTCCTTGAAAAGCAAAAGAAAAACTCCCTCATTGGTACACAATTCCCCCCCCCCCACCAATGTGCTATCTTACAGTAAGATTTATATATTCAATTTTATCTTTTACCAATTTGGTGAACAACCTTTTTCTAAGTATTTCTCTATTTCATTTTGATTTTCAGAATGGTTAAGCAAAACAAATGTTGGAGAGAATGTGCAAAAATGATAATCTTTGTATTCTTAGGAGGCAGTTTACCTAAGTATAGCAGCTACTTTGGAAAATAATTTCACATCAATTTAAATTTAACAAATGTATGTCTTTTATCCCAGTAGTTCTAATTATTATTATAACTAACAGGAATGCTTTCATATATGAACCAAAATATGTGTACCTGAATGTTCAAAGCAACAATATTTATTATAACACTAAGCCAAAAAGAACTCAAATAGCCAGCAAAACCCATAAAGAATAAATATTGTCATTCTTGGTAGGTGCCTTCAAGTCAACTCCATCTCACAGCGACACTAAGAACAACAGATAAAAAATTTTTCAATCCTGCACTACCCTCACAATCTCTGCTGCCCTCAAGTCCACTATCGCAGTCTATCTGTTTGCTAGTCTTCCTCTCTTCAACTGACTTTCCACTTTTCCAAACATCATATCCTTTTCCAATGACTGAGTTCTCCTGACATCAAGCTCAAAGTATATGAAATGAAGTTTTATAATCTGTTCTTCCATCTGGCTGCATTTGTTCCAAAAATAGAGTTTTTGTTCTTTTGGCAGTACATGGCATATTCAATTTTCTTTGCCAAAATAACAAATTAAAATAATTGATTTTTAAGAATAAATAGTTTAATATTTATACAGAGGAAGTGTGCATAAAAAAAGAATGACTCATAGTTAAAAGCATAAACATTAATGAATCTCACTAATTTGATGTTAAGTGAAAGATGTCATGCACACACACAAACACACATTCTCATTGAACACAGTATATGATTCCTTTAAAAAAAAAGCAAGTAAAATTGAAGTATTTACACTTACATTATAAACCTATACTGCCAAATACATAAGTGAATAGCATTTAAAAAACACAGTTGTTTTGGGGAGAGGGATGAGTCCCAAAAGAATTTGGTTTGCTAAGAATATTTCATTTTTATCTCAGTGGCAGTTAGAGAAGTGTTCATTTGTGATGATTTGAATTCCGTTATATTATGTTTTACCATAATAAAAGTTTTAAAAGGGTGGACTTATTTATACTAAATGCTCTAAAACTACAGAAAAAATTATTTAGAGTGTAATTACCATGAAATATATATATAATAAATAGATCTGAAATTTGTAAGAGCTTTAGTTAAAAGTCTAACTTATTGCCTCAATACTGATTCAGTAATTGTTGAGGCAAAGCATTGCATGTGTCAAATTGTTGTTATTGTTGCTTTGTACCAGTTAAATAGGAACCAAATTATAGCTGACCATACAATGGCTTTCAGGGGCTGTAAATCACACAGGAGAGTACTCACCTTTCGTAAACAGAGTAGCTAGTTGATTTGAGGCTGTCTGCCTTTGGAATGGCAGCACAGCTTCTTATCACTGTTGTTGTTGTTGTTACGTGCCGTTGAGTCGCCTGCGACTCATAGCGACCCTATGTACAACAGCCCTAAACTCCGCTCTGTCCTGTGCCAATCGCACTGTCTCTGACACTCCCATCCCAATTATCCCAGTCACTGAATCAATCCACCTCATAGAGGGCCTTCCTCTCCTGCGCCGTCCCTCCACCCTCCCAAGCATGATGTTCCTCTCTAAGGACCGGTCTCTCCTCACTACATGTCCAAAGTAAGTTAGACGGAGCCTCAGAATCCTTGCCTCCAAGGAGCCACCTGGTTTAACCCTCTCCAGGACAAATCACTAGGTCACTGAAAAAACAAATTAATCTTGGAGGAAGTGCAAGCAGAATGTTTCTGAGAAGCAAGGTTGGTAAAACTTCTTACATACTTTCAATATATTGACAGAAGGTGCAGAACTTTGAAAAAGATACGATGCTTGGAAAAGCAGATGGTCATTAAAGTGAGGAAGACCTTCAGCAAGATGAGTTAACACAAAGGTTGAAACAATGGATTTAGACATAACAGAGATTGTCAGCATGGCACAGGACAGGGCAAGGTTTCCAACTGTTGTTCATAAGGGCAGTATGCGTTGTAGTATAGTTGATGGCTTCTAACAACAGTAATATGAGCCAATTTAGTAGTCTCACTCCTAAGAAGCACTCTAGCTGCATGTCTTGCAAACCAGATTTGTTTATTCTCTTCAGAATCCATGATACATTCAATATTCTTCCCCAATAGCACAAATCAAAGGCATAGTTTTGTCCATAGTCTTCTTGTTCATGGTCCTAAGTTCACATACACATGAAACAATTGAAAATACAATGACTTGAGCCAATAATACCTTAGTCTTTAAAATGGCATCCTTATTATTTATGACTTTTAAAAGGTTCCTCAAAGAAGATTTTCCGTATATGCAGTATGGTGTTTTTTGTTTGTTTGTTTTTTATTTCTTGACCTCTTGCATGGCTGTTGATAGTGGAACCATTTAAAATGAAAGTTTGGATAATTTCGATCTTTTCTTCATTTATCAAGATCCTTCCTTTTAGTCCAATTTTGAGGATTTTTGTTTTCTTTATATTAAGGTGTAATACATATTGAAGGTTGTAGTCTTTGATCTTCTCAATAAGTCCTTTAAGTCTTCTTCATTTACAGCAAAGTTTCATGACTTGCATTTTACAAGTTGTTGATGAGTCTTTCTCCAATGATGATGCCATATTCCTCTTCTTATACCATCTTTCAAATTATATGTTCAGCGAACAGAATGAATAGGTACAACAAAATAATATAACTCTAGTATAAAACTTTCTTCCTTTTACGCTACGCAGTGTTTCCTTGTTTTGTTTGGATGACTGCTGCTAGGTCCATGTACAGGTTCACGATCACAACTAATAGTTCTGAAATTATAATTATTTTCAATTGTGGTATATTGAGTTTATTGTTTTAATCTTTAAATAGATTTCCTAGGCCATTGTTTTTGTCTTCTTCCAGATGGCTGAATGGGAAGATACAAATAGAATATGCAGACTGCTGATGAGGGCATCAGTGAATCTTGCCCCAGCCAGATCTAAATCGAGCAGAGTTAGTGACAGAAAATGAGAATTTCACTACAATGAGGTCAAAGTAGAGATTATAGTACATGTGAGAAATTCCTATCCAGTCAGGCTGGAACCTATATGAGAGAAGCAGCAGCAGTAGCAGTAGAAAACTAGAGAACAAGGAGAGGCAGAGCTGAACTGGGACTGCTATCTCAAGAATCCATGGGCACGGACCTTTGCCTAAACTTATTGAATAACTTGGAGAAGGATAGCATAATTAATAAGACTAAGGTCAGTGAAGGAGATGAAGACTTCCAATGAGATTAACTGACATAGTGACTTCAGCAATGGGCTCTTGAGTGTCAGAGATGAGGAAGATGACACAGAAAGTGCTGTTTGTAGGGTCATTTGCCTATACTCAATGGCATCTAATAACAATAACAAAGCCACAATACTGAAAGTTAATGGGCCTATGATCTAACTTGATAAACTCTGCTGAATGAAGAATTACGTCCTGTTTCCATCCTGAGTTGTAATCTGTTAACTTCCCTAATAAACCACACAACTATGATCATGGTTTTTTGAGTTCTGTGTGGCCATTGCAATTCGTTAGCAGACCCAGTAGTAAAGAAGTGAGAATGCTGGGAGAGATAGTTAGTATTAGACTTGGGATCATAGGAGGAATATCTGACCTCGTAAAATTTTCCTTTGTGAATATTGTGGATGTGAACTATTTCCCGTTGTGGAGTTAGTGCAAGTCAGATACATCTGTCCTCATGCAGCCTGCATATTTTCACATTAATATAATACTTTATTTATTATGATCCACAGAGTTGAAATCATCTGCATAGTCAATAAAACACAAATAAATTTCTTTCTGGTGCTATTTTCTTTAAGCCAAGATACATCAGCAATCCTTCTAAACAGCCTTTTCTGATTCCAATATGAATTCCTGACAGTTCTCTATCAATATATTTCTCCAACTGAGAGCTCTGGTAGCCTAGTGGCAAGGAGCAGCACTGCAATCCCCGAGGTACGTGGTTTGAATCCACCAGATACTGTGCTGGAGAAGGAGGGGCAATTCCCTCTTGTCCTAGTCAGATCAGATTTTATGGTACATACACGAAAAATAATATTTCTCCAGCTGCTTTTAAATTATCTTCTGAAAGGTTGGAGCCCTAGTAGCATAGGGAGTTGTGCAGTTAACAAAAAAAGCACTGCCTCTCTGGTGGTTGAAATCCACTATGTGCTTTGCAGGAGATAGATAAACATTCTCCTTCTATGAAAATACATTCTCTTGAAAACCCACTGTAGGGTTAGCTATGAGTCGGTTCTGACACAAAAGCAATGAGATCTTTTGAATATTAATGATATTGTACCATCATTTCTGCATTCTATTAAGTCGTCTTTTTTTTGGAAATGGGTGTAAATGTGAATCCCTTCCAATCCACTGGTTAGGTAGTTGTCTTTTCTTAGCTAACTGAACTTGTATATTTGCTGAAACACATCAATTGATATTGTGTCAGTTCTTGGGGGCTTATTTTTGTTAATATTTTTGTTTCAACTTGGACTTTTCCTTTCAGAACAATTGGCTCTTGAAGTGTTTCCATATAGACCAGTTCTGTATAGTATAACAATTGTGTATTTTTTCTGTCTTCTTTGGGTCTTGCAATGAGGGCTGCAATTTGTTCTACAGTTATTTAAGCTTGAAAGTTTCAAACGTCTTCTCTTTTGGTTTTCTAACGTCAGGTCTTGTTGTCATTTGAAATATATTTATCCCCTCTACTTCATTTCCTCTTTTTAAATTGTATTTTCTACCTTGAAAATCAAATTCCAGAGTAGCTTCTGACATCAGTTTTGGTTTTGTCTTTTTGTTCTGTGTTTTTAATGACCTTTTAAAGTCCTTGGTGCCATCCAACAATTTGACTGGCATTCAGCTATTAGTGTGCAATGATTAAAGTTTATTCTTGAAATCATTTCTAAAATCAGTTGAGATATAATTGAGAGTCATACTTTGGCTCTCATGGAATTAATTTCATTTTCTTCAGTTTCAGTATGTACTTGCACATAAACAATTGGTGGTCTGTTTCACTAATAGCCCCTGACTTTGTTCTAACTGATGATATTGACCTCCTACACTGCCTTTTCCCACAGATGTAGTTCATTTGATTCCTATCTGTTTCATTAGTTTAGGTCCATTTATTTTTAAAAGTATTCATAAGCTTTTGGTTGTATACCATCATATCATATGATCTTCAGCCACATTTCTATCACCAACAGCACAATTCCAAATGCCTATCATTTTACTAAATATTTTGTATTCTAATCACTACTTATTGTTGTTGTTGATTGCTGTCGATTTGAGCATGACTCACAGTGACCCTATGAACGAAAGGACTGAAGCCTTTCTATAACTATCGTCATTTACAAAGTTCGTAGAGTTTCCAGAGCCTGTTGTTTAAGAAGTGGATGTCATTCCTGCTTGTAACAACAATAGTTATTATTACTGCATCTTTATTGCACTTTTGATCAATATCAGACAGGAGAAATTGACAGAAATCTTTGCCTTTGGCTTTAATATTCCCCCCCATAAATTTGAATAATGGTGCTATTAATAGATCTTCTTTGTATATGAGGGAGGTCTGGTGGCCTAGTTGGTAAGCAGTTGAGCTGCCAACTCATAAGCAGGTAGTTTGAAAACGCCAACTGCTCTGCCGGCGAAAGATGGACAATCTCCTTCCACATGACTGAAGCTGCTACAAACCTGCTGGAGGGTCAGCAATGAGTCACACTTAACTTGACAGCAATTAGCTTGGTTCTCCCCCTCCCCTTTGTATGTATGTGGATATTTTTCTATCACTAACAGAATAAAGCAAGCTTGGAAGGAGGAGTGGCAACCACTTCTGTAATGGCTTGCCTCTGGAAACCCTATGAACCTGGAGAGAGGATGAAAGGTACCCAAGCGTTGTGGACTCTCCTTCATAGGGTCACTATGAGTCACCTGAGACTCGACGGCACTTAACAACAACAACAACAACAACAGTATTGTACTTCAGATACTTCTTAATACACTTTTTTCTTTATATGAATATTTAAAGTATTTTTCTTTGTATAGACATTTTTCTATCATGGACAGTATTTTACTTAAGATAGTTCATAAAATGTTGTTTTGATGATGAAAATTATACTATTCCTCTTCAATTTTCACCACCAGTAAAGTACACCACTGTGTACTTTAAAACGTCCAACTCCAGTCATTTTCAGCTTAATGTAGGGGGCTCTGACAGCACAGTCCATAAAGAGTTGTACCCCGAACCCAAAGGCTATGTTTCTTTGGCAATTTGAAGCAGCAACTCACTCCACAGGTGAAAGCTGGGTTGTGTCTTCCCATTCAATTTATTGTCTCAGAAATTCACTGGATGGTCAGCTATGAGTCAGAAACCACTCAGTGACAATGAAGAAGAAATAATATTTAATATGTTTTAATGCCCACCATTTCATTTATTCAATGTTCCTAGATTCATATTTTGTACATTTCATGTTTCAATTATCAATCAATACTTGAAGCCCTTTCCTTTCATTTATAGTCATTCCACATCATCAATTGAAAGTTCTTCAAGCAGTTTTCTCTTGTGAAATTTATGGCATCCAAAAACCCAGTGGTGGGCCAGCTTTGAGTTGGTTCTGACTAGATGGCAGTAAGTGAGTGACTGACATCATGGACACTTTAAAATTACTTATGACACATGCAAAGTTAATATAGTTGATACACTTTTAAAATATCTGCAAATTCTTTATATAAAATTATACATTGCTTTTCACAATATCATAGTCCTCTTAACCTTTTAGACTTCTCAATATGATGCTGAGATGTTTAGTGTTTGCAAAACAAAATAAATTAAAAAAACCAAATGTGTCATTATATCTTTTGAAATGACTTTATTGATAATTGTCTGAGCCTTCATTAAAGACAAAATAGCATAAAAGTTAGGATAATCAAAAGATCTGTTTAACAGAAATAATAATCTTTGAAAATGTCAATAGGAACCTTGTAGAAACATAGAAGAAGTCAAAAGTGTGCCTTTAAATAAACCTTATTTTCCCTTCGTAGTCATAAACACCTTTTTGAATGCATTTGTTGAAAGACAGTAAACACTAATTTTATTTGTCCAGGAAGATAAATAAAATAATCCACTAATTGATAATGGTTTAGCCTCTCTTCCATCTTCTTAACTAAAGTCAGCAAATCTAAGAAAAATTGACTGTTTATATTCAATAGGAGATAATTTTATTTGAATATAGAGTATACAGTGTTTGTTGCTTTAATTTTAAAAACTTCCATGGACATTTGTAATTATTGTCAATTCTCTGGTTAATCTCTGGCTATTAATTGTATAACTGGTGATCAGAGAAGTCTCAGCTCCTTTTGTATAAGAAGAAAAAAATCTTTTTTTCCTCAGTGGCCTTCTTTTACGTATTTCATGTTGAAGTCCTCTTCACTATTGAATAGATTAGTCTCTTAAGGGCATGTAGTTTTCATCCCCTAATTATCCTGTCGCTTTAAATCTTTCTGTTTAAATTTTAGAAAGCTTGTATCATGTCTAAGCCTTCACCATAATCTTCGTGCTGGCTGGATTTGTGACTATAGGTATTTGAAACATGATCTTTTCCTGTATATACTTTTTTATCACTAACAAATTAGGTAACATGATTTCTATGACTGATATTTGAGTGCATTTAGATATACATGGTAAATGATAGTATGTCTAGGACCAACACCTACTTGCTTTATCATAGGTTATAGGGACAATTATATTTGATCACAGCTGTTAACTGCCAATTGTATGACCTGCTGGGGCAGAGTACTTATGGAGCCAGAAAGTAAGTGCACAGTTACAAACAGGTAACTGATTTAAGAAACATTACCTGTTGTTGAGAAATTGATTTCAGCACATGGTAACCACTTGTGTTAGCGGAGAACTAATCAAGAGAGTTTTCATGGCTACAATCTTTACAGAGTGGAGCTCTGGTGGCCTAGTGGCATGAAGCTGTGCTGAAATCCCAAAGGCATGAGGTTCAAGGTTATAATAAACTTCTCTGTGGGAGAAGGATTGGCAATCTCATCCTGAGTAATTACTGCCTCTGAAAACCCACCGGAGGGTCACCTATGAGCCAATTTCAACTCAATGGTACACAATAACAATATGGACAGAAGCTGATATTCAGATATTTCTTCTGTGATGTAACTGGGTTTTAACAGATAACCTTTTGATTAGTAGTAAAATGCAAGCTGTTTGCACCACCTGGGGTTGTATTAAAGGATCTAGATGTGGTATACTTGTGATTTTCCTTTTTTAAAAAAAAGCTTTTAATTTAGAAACTTATTTTTGTATACCTTTACCAAGTTCCTGAGTGGGGCAATTGACAATTAATTATCTTATAGCATAATGTCTGATCATTCACAGTGACTTTAATAACATGGATGCTGTAAAGTTTCCCATATATTTGTTTTACGATGTGACATCAATCAAAATGAAAAGAAACAGTTGAAAACATTCATTTTGTGAAATTCATGACGTATGAATCTAGAAACACAGAAGTTTTAAAATAAACAGAATGTGTGAAGAAAAATATTCTAGAATTAATGAGTTGAAATGGCCAGATCTAAACATTTTTTAATTCAACAGATACCTATTCTACTCAGCTGGAAATGAAAAAAAAAAAACTATAGAGAAAGAATGTTATATTCGTTGTATAAAAATATTCAAGATCAATTTTGAATTACAATGCTATTAGTGATAGGATAAAATACTTAAACCTGAGTAATACATCATTACTCAAATTTACACATTAGCTGCTAATGTCAAAGATGTAGTAAGGGAAATTTTTTATCAACTTCTGCAATATGATAGTGATGAAACATGCAGGTAAGTTACGAAAATTATTACTAGTGACTAGACTGTTAGAGTTGATCATATGATTAAATTATCAAGATCCATTGTTGTTGTTGTTGTTAAGTGCCATCAAGTCGTAGATGACTCATAGTGACCCTCTGAATGAAAGACCTGAACACTTGTTTAACTTTCGTTTTTCCACATTCATAGAGTTTCTGGAGGCAAGCCATTTCAGAAATAGGTGCCACTTCTGCTTCCGCTTGTTTTAATTGAGAAGCTCCACCAAACACTGTCGACCATGGATAACCATTTTTGCATTTGACATGTCAGTGTCACAGTGTTAAAATCACAGCAACTATGAGTTACCTCTGTACGTACAGCAAATGGCCAGACCAGTGATGTGCCACTCAGAAGAATGTTTGACCAAAAACAATTAAAATCAGGTCTCCAGGGCCTAAATGTGTATTTAAATAGGGGACCTAATCAAATCAATTCACACCCATTGGCCAGTAAACATTCTAACTTAATCCTCACCAGAACCAGCAAACAAGCCTCTGTAGAATCCAACTGCTGCAGATGACTTTAAAACTGGATTCCAGCCCCATACTGCTGGACAAATGTGTTTTAGATGAAAAATAATATTTGTCATATTATGGACTATCAAGAGAATAAATAAATCTGTCTTGGAAGACATCTGACTATGTGAATATTGACATATTATGAACAACTTTGGAAAGAATGAAAATTTTGAATTGTGCTCATGTGGAATCTTATGTCAATCAAAAAGTAGTCTTTTCACTTTACCGAAATGACATTCAGATGGCTAACAAGCACATGAAGAAATGCTCAAAATCCCTAGCCCTAAGAGAGATGCAAATTAAAACAACTATGAGATTTCATCTCACCCCAGTCAAAATAGTAAAATTTAACAGAACAGCAAGCAACAAATGCTGGCGAGGTTGTGGAGAAACTGGAACCCTGATTCACTGTTGGTGGGAGTGTAAAATGGTGCAACCCCTGTGGAAAGCAGTATGGCGCTTTCTCAAAAAGTTGCAAATAGAGATACCATTTGACCCAGCAATTCCACTACTGGGAATATACCCTGAAGAGATCATAGCTGACATCCAAGCAGATATATGCACACCCATGTTTATTGCAGCTTTGTTCACAATAGCAAGGAGTTGGAAACAACCTAAGTGCCCATCAACAAACGAATGGCTAGAGAAGCTGTGGGATATTCGCACAATGGAATACTATGCTGCATTGAAAAACAAGGAACTCATCCAATATTATTCAAAATGGTTGACTCTGGAGAACATAATGCTGAGTGAAATATCCCAGTCACAAAAGGACAAATATTGCATGGTGCCACTGTTGTAGAATGGGACTGACCTTGGGGTTGGGGAGAGACTGAGCAAGATGGGTTCAATAATGTATACTGCACTGAAACAGAGGAGGGAGAAAACTGTTTAAAAGAGATATGTGACTAGGTATTTCTGTCATCACAGGAGTCTAGAGCGATGGCTACATGGTGGAGGGGACCTGGGGCAGGGTATGTTAAACAATAAAAGAATCTTTTACTTTTCCATAATTTTTGACTCATGTACTTATAACTTGTTAGTTAAATTTGTGTCTTCTAGGTTGCAACACCCCCACAATACATCTTCAAGGATATGAACATGTACAGCTAAGCACAATTAATAACAGTGCACCTAAATTTCAAAATCAATCTCCATAATAGTCTATGTGTTTCCTACTGCCAAAGGGGCCCTTTAGAGTAGTGAGAGAAGATCTTCACCCTGAAACCCACAGCGTCCCTTTTCAGCAGGAAGTAGCTAAGAGAATACGCCATCCCCTTTCCCTTATGAATCAGGGTGAAGTCTCTCTCAGGGAGGAGAGATAGGGAATGGCAAAGGACACACTGACAAAGGAGATTAAACAGAACTGGCTTTGACAAGCACTGTGGCAATTGGACAATTAAAACAGACATTCGGAGGGCGGGGGAAGAAGAACAAACTGGGGAAGAGGGTAGAGAGAATGGTACAGCAACGAAGGAATGGAGACCCAAAATCCCTGTCTGTAAATGTTCATTAATACTAATAAAATTTTTTAAAAAAGTAGTCTTTTGAACAGAACAAAGGAATACTTTTTCATTTAGAATATCAGCAAAGATAAATGTTCAAAGTTGTATGTTTAACATAATTATTAAATACGTACGTCATGCTAATACTTTGAGATGATGGACGGAATAAAGGAAAATGTAGCATTAAAGTTGGAGGAAACTGATTTACAGATGATTACTCAACCTTACTTGCTGAACATTAAGTGGACTTCATGTCAAAGACTATAAACTTCAGAATGGATTATATCTTAACAAAAAGAAAGGAAAATTCTCAAAATAGGGTTAATAAGAAATCACATTTTTAAGTGGAAGAAGAAGGAAATACTAAATTGAATTGAAATGTCAAAACTCCAGCTTACTTGGAGCTTCAATTATGTCTTAGAAGAAGTACAAGGAAAACATTCCTTAGAAGCAAGGATGACAAGACTTTATCTTATCTAATTTGGTGCAAGACTTGGCAGTATTTCATCTGCTGTACATGGGGTTGTTAAGAGTTGGAGCCTATAAAGAACAACAGTTTACTCTAAAGACTAAGGTGTGCCTGATCTAAGCTGTGGTCTTCTCAATTGTTTGCTATGCATCTGGGAGCTGGACAATGCATAAAGATGACTGAAGAATAATTGATGTCTTTTAGTTGTGATGCTAGATATGAGTATTGAACATATCATGAACTGTCAAAAGTATAAACAGGCCTGCTTTGGAGAAAATGAAATCAAGATGCTTTTTGGAAGCAAGGATTTTGACACTACTGTTCTGCCCATGAAATGCCCCTCAAAGGAAATCCAGTCACACGTCTGAAAATTTCAAGAGTGTTTATTAATTCCACATGTGGAGATTTTTCTCCTTCCTTAGGAAGATGGTGAGGGAAAAAGCTCCGAGTCCCCCCTCCCAATTACTTTTATAGCTTTTTGAGTGTCCCTATTGGGGCAGGGAGATTGAGATCGTGGTTGGTGGGTCAGGGGATCAGTCATGTGGGTAGGCTGTTTTGTTTGTTTGTTTTAATTTAGTTTGTTTATTTTTCATTTCAATGAACATCTACAGAGATTTTGGAATTCCATTCATTCATTGTAGGCTTTTGACGGGCTGGCTACTTTGTCCACCTTTAGTCTTTTTGTGTCATGGAGACACTAGTTAATTCTTTACTTTTCAAGGACAGACAAGACTTTACCCAGGGCATTTGTGTTTGCCTTAAGCTAAGAACTTTTATGGCCTGCTTCTGCTTCTGGCATTAATGGGGGTTTATAAAAAATGGGGTTTATGCTGTCCCTTCAACTACATCTCAGATACTTTGGGCACATTGTCAGGAGAGGCTAGTTATTGGAGAAGGACATCATGCTTAGAAGGTTAGAGGCACAGTACAAGAGAGGATGAGATGGAATGACACATGATATGGTCTATCTTTTAAAAAAGGCAATTTGCTGATATATTTGGAAAAGAAAGAGACCTCAAATAAGCAATATTCTTCTGAAACATGTGGGAAGCATAGCACTCCTTGACCTTAAGACCTACCACACAGCCATGTGACCAAAACAGCATGGTATTAGTATAATGACAGACACATGGAGGAATGGAATAGAATCAAGAACCTATAAATTAATCTGTTTACTTACAGTTAGGTAGTATTCAACAAGGAAATAAAACCTATAAAATTGGGAAATGACAACCTCTTCAACAGATTCTGCTGTAAAACTAGACCTCAGCCTTCAGATAACTGAAACAAGATCCACATCTCACATCATATACAAAAATCAACTCCAGGTGGATAGGGGACTTATGGATAAAGCTCAAAATCATAATGATTATAAAAGATGAAATGTAACCAAATTTAGAAGCCCCAGACTATGGAAGAAATATACTTGCAAAGATAGCCAGAAATGCACATTTAGGAAAAGGCAAAAATCAACAAATGTACAATATCATGGGTAGGGGTGAGGAAAATTGAAAGAATTTGTTCGCTTCTGTTCCGATTTTGTAAATAAACTAGTAGACAATAAAGAAAAACGTTAAAAAAGAAATGAGAATAAATAAAGGATTCTGTTGCAGACCGAGGGTAAAGTATTTTTATAAGTATTAATAATGAGACAGAACATGAAGAATGTACAAGTAAAAAGGAGTAAAGCAGGAGGGGAACAGTTCTTGAACACCTGAAGTGAACTGAAGGGCTGGTCCTAGCCTCCCTGTGTCTTTATTGAAAATTGCCAGGGAGTAAATCACCAAGAGAATTCAATGCAAATGAAGCTAAACTCTTTCTATTGAAAACCTTCAGCTTAATTCAGGAGGGAGGATTTAGCAAATAAAATGCAAGAATCCCATAAATGCTCAAGGATTGCCTTATTGTAAACATTTAAGGATTGATTTAGCCCTTCAGGGTGATATCCAGCTTGTATCAGCCTCCCATATAACCTAAAGTAGTATTCAGTTTATTACAAATATTTAGTATGAAATTTGGCTTCCCATAGGATTCATTGATTTGCTGTTTTAAAAAAAATAACTCCCTGGATGCTTAAAAATCTTTTTCCAATAGAATGAAAAGAAAGCCTACAGAATTGGGGGGTGGGGGGCAAACATTTGGCCATGATATTTCAGACAACAGTCTCACAATAAAAGCTGCAGAATAGTACAGGCCCTCCATAAGAAAAAGATTGATAACCTAATCACAAAATGGGCCAAAGACATGAAAACGGTTTTCACGAAGGAAGACATTTAGATGTCCAACAGAGACATGAAGGAATGATCAAAATCACTGGCAATCAGAGAGATACAAATCAAAACAGCATTGAGATACCAACTCACCCCATGGTAGAAGCAAATTTTAATGGGACAGCAAGCAATAGAGTATGTGGGATAATTGTAATTTTTATGCATTGCTGGTGGAATTATCAAAAGTACAACCATTCTAGAAGGCAGTTTGGCATTTTCTTTAAAAATTGATCCATATGATCCAACTATTGAACTGCCAGGAATATATCCCAAAGAAATCAGGATTGACACATGAATGGTCATATGTATACCTATGTTCATAGCAACATTACTCACAATAGAAAGGATATGGAAACAAACACATAAAATAGAAACCACTCAAATACTCAACAACAAATGAATAGATTGAAAGTTTTAGTGCAATCACACAATAGAATGCTATACAGCACTAAGAACTAAATTTTTTAAAAAAAAATAATATGTAACATGAGAGAGTTTAGAGAGCTGGGGAAAATAACTCAGCTTCTTAAGAATAAGTACTACATAAGACGATTATTGTAAAAAAAGGTAGGATAACTAGTAAGATACCTAGTATTTTTCTCATGAAGAAAAATACCGCATCTGAGAGCTGGACAATGACTAAGGATGGCAGAAAAATAATTTACGCTGTGGTGTTGAAGATCTCCTGGGCTGCCAAAATAACAAACAAATATATCTTGGAGAGGATGTAGCCACTGTGCTCCTTGGAACAAAGATGCTGAAGCTTCATCTCAACATCCTAGCATGTTGCTAGGACAGGTTTTTCCTTGGAGAGGGACTTCATGCTTGAAAGATGGAATGTTGGTGAAAGAAAAGGAAATGATCAACCAGTTTGGGTGACTTAGTGATTACGGCAATAAACTTGTCAGAGATTGTGAGAATGGCATGAAATAATAGGACAGTGTTCTGACTGGTTGTTCATAGGATTGCTATGAATTGTACTCAGTGGCACCTAACAACTAGTAAGATGTGTAGAAATGTCTAAAAGGGGAAGGAGAAAGGATGAAAGGGAAATAAAAAAGAAAAAGGTAGAAATTACTAGGATAGCAGAGATTATGAGCAGATAGGTAGAAGGGGAGAAAATGGGAATGATTTACTGGGAACTTAGGCACGTTGTTGTTAGATGCCATTGAGTCGCCTCCAATTCATAGCTACCCTATGTACAAGAGCTCTGAAGCCTGCCTTGCCCTAAGCCAGTCTTATGTCCCTGATACACCTACTTCTATTACCTTAGTTATGGAGTCTATTAATCTCATCTACAGTCTTCCTTCCCTGTGCTGTCCCTCCACCCTTGCAAGTATGATGTCCTTCTCCAAAGACGGGTCTCTCCTGGCCACATGCCCAGAGTACATGAGACAAAGCATCAGAATCCTTGCTTCAGAGAAGCAGCCTGGTTTTATCCTCTTCAAGACCTGTTCGTTCTTTTGATGGTCCATGGTATGTTCAATACTCTTCTCCAGCACAACAGGGTAATTAATTATATATGATATGGTATATGTGAGTGATTGTATGAAACACAATGCAAATGAGGGGTTGAATGGAACACAATACGTATGAATGACACATAATAAAAATGAATTATTGTATGGAAAGAAATTTTTAAAATTTAAAAAGAAATCCAGTATGGAACTACAACTATAATAAGTATTGAGTTAATAATTCAAATGCACATTTTTTAGACTTCTTATTCATACTTTGGAGTATCTATTGATCACCAATTTTTAGTTCTTTTTTTAATAAAATACTGTAAAATTCAAAGTTAATAGCCATAACTTTATGAACTAACCAGTTATTTAGCTAAAAGGTAGCTTGAAGAAATTGTTTCTGTTCAAGACTTATATAATAACCCAGACAAGATTCTTGGAAATTTTTCTGGTTTCAGTGAGTTCATAAAATCAGATTTGCTTGGGGTTTTGTTGTAATTTTTGGTTTTTAAATTTCACATTCTTTTTCTCCCTATTGGAATTTATCTGCTGTGCTTTGATTAAAAGCTGGCATCAACTAATTCTTCTGGTCTCAGAATAGACCTCCTGATTAATGTAGTTCTGTGGAAGAATTTTGTCTCTGAGTCACAAGTTTTCTACTTTATCTTTTGCTCCAGGTGAGTAGGAACTGAATACTAGTATTTTTGGTGAAGTGGCCACTCACAAGTTTTTAAGACAGACATTGTACACCAGATTAGAATATAAACTTTATAAACTATATTGTTTAATTGACAAGATTCTCTTGAGGTTATTTTACTTCTTGATCACTGTTTCCATGGGCACTGATTGTGGAGCCAAATCAAATTCAATCCTTGAAAAAAATTAATATTTCCTCCATTTAGAATGATGTTGCTTATTGACCAGTGAATTTTTTTTCTTTTTTTTTTTGTTTTAGTTTATTTGGTATTGCTTGATCTTCTCCAACAGTGCTTCTAGTCTTCTTTGCTTTCAATAAGCAAGGTTGTATCATCTATATCTTACAGGTTGCTAATGAGCCCTCTTCTGAACCTCATGCTGGGTTCTTCATATAGTCCAGTGTCTCAAATAATTGGCTCAGCATACAGATTAAACAAGAATGGCTAAAGGATATAACCCTGGTGTACATTTTTTTTTTTATTTTAAACTATGCAATGTCCCTTTGTCAAGTTCTAATACCTGCTTCTTACTTTATATTTAGGTTTGATATAAGTACAATTAAGATTTCTGGACATTCCATTCTTTACAATGTTATCCAGAATTTATTATGGTCCATGCAGCCAAATGTCTTTGTAAAATAAAAAAAATACAAGAAAATATAGCCTCTGGTAGTATCTGTTTTCAATTATAATCTATCTGACATCAACAATGAAATCTCTTGTTTACTCTTTCAGTATATCTGGCTGAGGGTCTTCTTTTCTTTCACCAACACTCCACCTTGCTAAATATGATGCCTCTCTCCAAAGAATAGCCTCTATTAGCACCATATCCAATGTATGTGAGATGAAATTGTGTCATCTTTACCCCCAAGGAGCACTCTGGCTTCAAAATATATTTGTTTTCTTGACAGTCCATGAGATATTAAATATTATTCTCCAGCATCAGAGTTCAGAAGCATCAATTTTTCTTCCATTGTCCAGCTGTCATATTCATAGCAAGTGATTGAAAAGATTATGGTCTGGATCAGGTCCAAACTGACATCATTGAGCTTCAATAATTTGCAGAGGTTCCTGACTACAGACTTTCCCAGTGCAGCATATGATTTCCTGATTGTTGGTACCATCGGTGTTGATTGTGGATCCAAGCAAGATGAAGTTGTAGACTGTCTCAATATTTTCCTCATCTATCATGATATTGTCTGTACTTCCAGTGGTGAGAACTTTTGTTGTTTGGTTGGTTTGTTTTTGTTTTTGTTTTTACCTTGAAATGCATTCTATACTGAAGGGTTTATTCTTTGACCTTCTTCTATAAGTGCTTCAAGTCCTCCTCACTTTCAGCAAGCAAAGTTGTATCATTCACAAAACACAGATTATTTATGAGTCTTCCTTTGATCACGATGTCACATTCTTCTTCATAGAGACAAGCGTCTTGAAAAATTTGAGATGTATAAATGATCAAGATTTTCCTAAGCTCTTATATCTTGAGAGTAAGTCTATCGGTTTAGAAAGTCATCTTAAGTGTTTTAGAAGACCAGTATCTCATCAGGGTCGTTGCTGTTGCTGATTGTCTTTGAGTCAACCACAACTCATAGTGACCCTATGACCAAAAGGCCTGAAGAGTGACCCTATGACTAAAAGACCTGAAGCCCCTCTACAACTATCAACATGTATCAAAGTTCACAGAGTTTTTGGAGGCAAGTTATTTAGGAAATGGATGCCACTCGTGCTTCTAAACCTGTCATAGTATGTTATTGTTTTTTATGCCATTGAGTTGCTTGTGATGTATAGCGACCCTCTTCAGGGTAATAGTGTAGAATTTATCACATTGACTATTACATTCTTGAAAAATAAAAATCAATTATTAATTAGGGAAATATTTTAAAGTAGTTGAATTTGACTTTCCAATTATATACATGCTTGTAAAAATTATTCTTGCACATTTAAAATATCTCATATATTTCTATTAGAACATAGCCATCTAGCCTATGCTGATGCTTAGACTTCCAAAGCTATAAATTTTAATTTATGAGATTTTTTCTTGCTCTGTTGATAAACTAAAATATCAAAGAAAACAATGCAACCTTTTAGTTAGCAGCACAATATCCTATGGACCAGAGCTCCTTTATATCAGATTCTTGTTATTATGTGCCATCCAGTTTCAACCAATTCCTAGCTGACTCTCCAACTGATTACAAATCTCCCTAGTAAATTTCCTAGAAATAGATTGTTCATCTTTTTCCTGTCGAGTAACTAGTGGCTTCAAATCACCTGATTTTGAATTAGCAGCACAATTCTTTATATACTAAGTTACCAGAGCCCCTTTTTCTTTAATTAGATGCTAATATATCTACACATTAACCACTTCACTCTTCAGACTCAAAACTAGAGACGTAGGGCCCAATCCCCTTTTAAATACCAAGGCCCTATACCAGGTCCTGTTGACCCTAAACAAGTGGGAAGCTACTTATTTAACAGGCAATAGGGCCTTTGGGCCTGGTGTTAATTGTGTTTGAGACTAACATTCTTCTAAGTGAGACAGCACGGGTCTGTCAATTTACTGTACTGAAGTAACTTGAGGTTCCTGTGATGTTGAACATTGTGCCACTGGTGTGTCAAGTGTCATAATGATTACCCATCATGGACAGTGTTTGGTGGAGCTTCCAGATTAAGACAGGCTTGGAAGCAAGAGTGACATCTACTTCCTATGTAACACGTCTCTGGAAATTCCATGAATTTAGAAAAATGACAGTAGTTATGGAACCAGGTTCAGGTCTTTTGTTCATAGGTTCTCTGAATTATGTTCAACTGTAGGACACTTAACAACAGCAACAACAACATATCTACAAATGAACCAAAGTATTATATGTCATAAATAAGAAATCTGAATGTAAAATTTCCATGATCATGTACCTATTGCTAATATTATGGAAATTAGCATCATAGTATACATTTTATATGTTTATATGTTTTATGGTTTTTATCAATACAGAACACTGCTGGTAGAGTTAAGGGTATTAAAACAGCTTTTTGTCAGTTTAATGTTTAAATCAATGGCAAGCAAAATTTATAGGATACCCTAACTTTAAGAAATCTATAAATAGCTCAAGGTAGACAGAGATCTTACCTTGTGAAAGAATTTAAGCACATGTTATTCAAATAACAATTTGTCTCCTTTGTAATTTTTCACAGATGTCAAGGAATTTGAAGAATTCTGTATTGTGTTCTATTCCTATTTTCTATGAAAATGTCAATTTTTGTTGTTGTTGTTTTGTTAGGTGTCATTGAGTCAAGTATAATTCATAGCAACCCAGTGTGCAATGTACCTGAAACATGTCCTATTCCATGCCATTTTCACTATATCTGACATCATTAAACGCATTGTTGCAGTCACAATGTCATCCAACTCTTTGAGGATTTTCCTCTCTTACACTGACCTTCCGCCTTTCCAAGCATGATGCCTTTTTCCAAGGCAGGCCCCTCTTAACATATTCCAAGCTTTTAAGATGAAGCTTTGCTATTCTTTAAGCAATCCATGAAATATTCAATATTCTTCTCTAACACCACGACATAAAAGCATCAATTCTTCTCTTGTCCTTAGTCATTGTCCAACTTTCAGCTGCACAGAAAGTAATTTAAAAGGTTATGGATAGAATCAGATGAACTTTAGTCTTTAAAATAATATAATTGCTCCTTAGCACTTTAGAGAGTCCTTTGACTTTAGATTTTCACAATGCAGCACATATTTTGATTTTTTTAGCTGCAAACACCAAGGTTGTTGATGACGTTTAACTCAATGGCAAGCAACATAGGATTTAAGTCAGATAAAATCTTTGAAAACTTCAGTCTTTTCTCCACCTATCCTGATGTTTCCTATTGGTCCAGTGTTGAGGATTTTTTTGTGTGTGGTTTTTTGGGGTTTTTTTCTAAACTATATTAAGATGGTATCTATATTGATGGCTGTGGTCATTAATCTTCTGCAGCAAATGTTTGATGTCTTCCACACTTGCAACAGCAAAGTTGTGTTATCTACATAATTCAGGTTGTTGATGAATCTTCCTGTAAGTCTGATACTACATTTTTCTTTATAGAGTCTAGCTTTGTACAGATTGAATGGTTATGGAGAAAAGATACAACTCTGATGTACATATGTATTTATTTCAGATCTTTTTTTTTAAATTTCAGTGAAACCTCTATGAATCATTCTGGTTTATCATGCAATCATTCTTGGATATTTTGTTTTATAACATAATCATTAATAACATCTTATGAAAAGGTCAAATTTTGAAATAGGATCTAGGTGGTTCAAACACTGAAGAGCTCAAATAAAACCTGAAAGAATGGCAGTTTGAGCTCATCAGGAGTGTTCTGGAATGAAAGATCTAGTAAAAAATATATTCTTAAACTTCATCACCACAGAGTCAGAACTGACACATAGCTGAATCTCCAGCAGTTTCTCAGTGGCTGGAAACTGCATGAAAGAAAATTGTTCATCTTTCTCCTCAGGACTAATTCGAAACATTTGCCTTTGTGGTAGCAATGCAATTCCTTACCCTCTAGGCCACCAGACCTTCTTAAACAAAAACAAACAAAAGAATATATGGAGCATAGTTAGTTTCAATAACACATGGCTGTAATCTTCCTCTGCATCTGTAGATGCATTTGAACCACTAATATTAAACATGTGGTCAATCAGGAATTATGAATCATTAACAACTATTTTGTGCAATTTTGTATATTTAGCTGCTTTTTCTCTACTTATTTAAATCAGTTTATCATAAATAATTTATGGTTAAATAAGTTAAGAACAGTTGTTTTTGTGCATCATTGAGTTACCTAAGCTGTGCACTGGGGAAGGTCAACTCAGATAACAGCAAAGAGGCATCTTTCAGCAAAGAGGCATCTTTCAGGAAAAACCGGCCGGAGAGGGAAGACAGGAAGCTGCACATTGGGGAAGGTCACCGTGGATAACAG
>NW_006399878.1:4585485-4613224 GCF_000299155.1 Elephantulus edwardii | reverse complement strand
TAGGCACACCTTTGTTTCCAGATTGACATTGTTGCTCTTCAGTACTTTGGAGAGGTCTCTGACAGCAGATATTCCCAATGTAATTCTTCTTTTAATTTCCTGTCTGCTGGTACCAAATGTGTTGATTGTAGAGCCAAGCAAACTAAAGCTATTAATAATCTCAATCTCTTCACCATCTATCCGGCCAATAGGCTCAGTGGTGAGAATCTTTGTTTTCTTGATGTTGTGCTTCAATACATATTGAAAGCTGCAGTCCTTGACCTTCAGCAGCAAGTACTTCAGGTCCTCTTCAGTTTCAGCGAGCAGGGTTCTGTCATCTCCATAAGCATATTGATGAGTCTTCCTCCAATCTTAATGCCACATTTCTCCTCATAGAACTCAGACTGCCAGAAAATCTTTTCTGCATATAGGTTGAAAAGATAAAGATAGGACACAACCTTGATGCACACCCTTCCCAATTTTGAATCACACAGTGATTCCTTGCTCTGTTCTGATGACTGCCTCCTGGTCCAACTATAGGTCTTGCATAAGCACAATCAAGTGTTCTGGGATTCCCATTCTTCTCAGAGTCAGCCAGTTTGTTGTAGTCCACACAGTCAAACGTTTTTCATAGTCAATGAAACAAGGATAGACATTCCTCTGGTACTCTCTGCTTTTAGCCAAGATCCATTTAACAATAGCTATAATATTGCTACTACCATGGCCTCTTCTAAACCCATCATGCACTTCTGGTAGTACTCTGTTGATGTGCTGTTCCAGTCATTTTTAGATAATCTTCAGCAGAATTTTGCTTGCATGTGATATCTATGATATTATTTGATAATTTCCTCTTCTGTAGGGTCACCTTTCTTTGGAATGGGAATAAATATAGATCTCTTCCAGTCAGTTGACCAGGCAGTTTATTTCTGAGCACAACTTGGTGAGCACATCTAGGGCAGCAACTGTGCTTTGAAATAAATCATTTGGTATTCCAACCATTTCAGGGGCTGTGTTTTTTGCCAGTTCTTTCCGAGAAGCTTGAACCGTTTCCTTCATCACTATAGGTTCTTGCTCATATGTTATTTCATGAAATTTTTTCTGTGCCAGTCAATTCCTTAAAGTACAATGACTCTATATACTTTTGTCATCTTTTAATGATTCTTTGGTCATTTAATATTCAGCCCAAAGCATTCTTAAGTATTGTATCTCATGGCTTGAACATATTCTTCAGTTCCTTCAGCTTAAGAAATGCCAAGCCAGTCTGGCCCTTTTTATTTTCTGATTCCAACTCTTTGCAGATTTCATTATAATACTTTGTTTTGTCTTCCTGAGCTGCCCTTTAAAATCTTCTGTTCAGTTCCTTAATATCTTGATGTCTGCTTTGCTTTGACTTCTCAGTGCTCTAGTGTAATATTCAGAGTCTCTGAAACCCTGCTTGTTGAAACTGAGGGGGACCTGCAACACTTGTTGCAGAAGATCAAGGACTGCAGCTTTCCATATGTATTGAAGCACAACATCAAGAAAATAAAAGATTCTCACCACTGAGCCCATTGGTAACATCACGATAGATCGTGAAAAGATTGAGATTATTAATAGCTTTACTTTGCTTGCTGGGCTGTACAATCAATATTCTTGGTACCAGCAGCCAGGAAATTAAAAGACAAATTGCACTGGGCAAGTCTGCCATCAGAGACCTATCCAAAGTACTAAAAGCAATGATGTCAGTCTGTAGGCTAAGGTATACCTTGATCCAGGCCATAATCTTTGAAATTACTTGCTATATTGGAAGCCAAATGTAGTACCAAATATTATATCAAAACCATATGCTTGTTTGGGAATTGAAGGAATCACAAATTTATAAGTTAGAATTTCTATTGTGACAGATCACAGAAAATGAGCTGTTTTCCACAGAAAAGAGACAGGTAGGGCCCCTCTTCAGAGGGAGTGTTAATACCTGTGAAATATTTTCTTTCTGAGCTAATGCATTAGGTTGACAATAGAGAAAAATTAAGCTTAGTTTCAAGGGAATACTTTTATGATTTGCTTCCACTGATTACCAATAAATGCACAGAGAGGCATGGCTTGAGGCCCTTTAGTTGATGAAATTGCTGGCCCCCTGTCTTTACTCTCTGTTTTATCTCATTCTTGGTTGCCTGTATCATTATTAATAATTATAAAAATACTTTACCTTTGGTCTGCAACATTGCTATGCATCAGAGAGCTGGACAATGACGAGGGATGATAGAAGGAGAATTGATGCCTTTGAGCTGTGGTGCTGAAGAAGAGTGTTAAATATACCATGGATTGCTAGGAGAACAAATAGGTTTGTCCTGGAGAGGGTCAAAGCAGACTTCTCCTTGGGGGCAAAGATTCTGAAGCTTCACCTGATATATTTTGGACATGTTGCAAGGAGGAACCAGTCCTTGAAGAAGAACATCATTTTTGGGAGCGTGAAGGGACAGCACAGGAGAAGACCCTCTATGAGATGGATTGATTCAGTGACTGGGGTCATGGGGGTAGGTGTGTCAGAGACAATAAGATTGTCATAGTATATAGCATGGTTTAGGGCTATTGGACATAACGTCTGCGACTCAATGGCATATAACAACAACATGAGAGAAATTCCATAAGTATATGATCTTAATAAACAAAAGTTTACTCTTTCCCCATTTAGGGAGCCAGAAGTCCAAAGTAAGGGTGTTGCTCTAGAAGAAGTCTTTATTTCTCCTTCAATTCTGAGGGAACATCTTTGCTTTTCAGCTTCTGTAATTTATTTTTTCCTCTGGGAGATTAAAGATCTTCATTCTAAGATCTCTAAGTTGTCGTTGTTGTATACTGTAGATTCGAAATGGACACATCACTGACCCTCTGGCAGGTGTTCAGAAGCAGTTAATAATTTAGGAGGACATTGCCCTTCTTTCTCCTGCAAAATCTCTATAAATTGTGTATAATTCCCACCCACCTCCAGTTTTAAGTGATTCACTGCACAGAGATACTTGGTCTAAAGCAAGCACTCTACTCCTGCTTCTTCTTCCTTGATAATACAGGACAGCCCCTTCTTTGCTGGCTTTTCTCTCTTAAACGGAGAAAAGAAGCGATCTACATCCCAGGCTAACAAGCTCCTCAGAAATTCAAGCAGGCATCTACCTGGTTAAGGGTATTGTGTTGCACCTGAATCCACTTACAGTTGATTAACTAATTGTATCAAATCATACTGTAGGGCAGACGGTTGGATATATCATTGTATAACACTCTCTAATCTTACTTCATTAGCCTCAGGTTGTTATTGAGTCAAGTACAACTCATAGCAACCCTATAAAAAACTGATTTGACTACTGCTCTTCCTGTGCCATCTTCATACATACTTGGGCCCATTGCTACAATCTATCTCATAAAGAGTCTTCCTATTGTTCATCAACTCTCCACGTTTCCAAACATGATATCTTGTTTTTAAGAATAGCCTTTCCTAACAACATGCCCAAATTTTATGAGACAAAGCTTCTCTATCATTCCCTCCAAGTGCAGCACTTTCTTCTAGACCTATCTATTCTTCTGGAAGTCCATGGAATATGCAGTACTCTCCACAGCTCAAAGGCATCAATTCTTCTTCTATCATCCTTATTCATTGTCAAGCTCCCAGCAGCATAGCAAGGGATTGAACAGATCATGACCTGAATTAGGTGCACTTAGTCTTCAAAATGACATCATAGCTTTTCAATAATTTGGAGAGGTCCCAAACAGCACTTTCCAAATGTAGCTCTTCTGATATCCCAACTGCTGGTATTAAGGGTGCTGACTTTGAATCCAAGTAAAATGAAATAGGTAACTATTCAATCTTTTCTCCATCTATTTTGACATTGCTTATCAGTCCAGTGGTGATCAATGTTGTGTTTGTTTGTTTTTTAATTTTTATATTGAAATGTAATCCATATTGAAGGCTGTGTAGACTTTGACCTTCGTCAGATGATAGAATTTAGTAAATACAGGATAATTAAATAGTAACAAGAAACATGACCTAACTAAGCTGACAGATATTTTCCTGAAGAGAGGCACAATTCAATGCATAACAGGTATGTTACTAGAAGGAACAAGTCCCTAGATAAACATATTATGCATGATAAAATATAGAGCCAACAAAAAGGAGGTGTATTCTGAATTAATTGCATTTACATGTGGCTTTAATAATAAGCTCAAACATGCCAACAATTCTAAGAATGGTAAAGGAAGGCATTGTTCACTTCTTTTGTGCATAGGCTTACTGTGTGTCAGAACCAAATCTATGATGCCTAATAATCTACCATCAATCTTCCACTTGTGATTACATACCACATTTTGTTTGTCCATTCACCTATTGATGAACATGAAGATTGTTAACACCTTTTGACTGTTTTGAACAGTGTTCCAATAAACAGTAAGATAATTAAGCTTTTTCAAGCACTATTCTTAATTAGTGATAAACTTTACAATGTGGGGTGGGTGAGGAAATGTGACCAAGAATACTTTGGAGAAATGAACTATTAATTATTGAAACATTTTCTCTTGTGCAGTTGAAGGAGGTGAGGTAAATGAGAACATAACTCTTTATCCTATTATTAGAAAGATCTTATTTGATAATATCTTCTAGATGAGTAACCGAATGAAGGTATTTTCTGAGAAAAGGTGATAGCGGAGCCTGAGGACGCTGTATAAAGCCTATTAATTGTTCAATAAGTAGTATTAACAAAATACACTAGGTTTTACCTTATCTAATTGCATCTATGTATT
This sequence comes from Elephantulus edwardii, assembly GCF_000299155.1. Classification (NCBI taxonomy): domain Eukaryota; kingdom Metazoa; phylum Chordata; class Mammalia; order Macroscelidea; family Macroscelididae; genus Elephantulus; species Elephantulus edwardii. Next base: position 4,608,481 of record NW_006399878.1, on the reverse strand, counting down.
AAAATATCTGTATCCAGGTTTGTACTGCTTATGTAAGCATACTGTGTATGTTCAAAATACCAACCTTTCATTTAGCTACTGTGCTCTTAACCACTGTCTCATCAAGGTTTCAAAGCATCACCCTAGAAATAATGTTACAAAATTAACCATACCACACACGCGAAATAGCATCAAAGTGTTTAAAAACATTCTTAAACACCATGATGTTTCCTACATAGAAATACAATATATAGAATGCTATAAATAAACATGCCTGAAAATTTATGGTCCAACATATTAAAACAGATTACACAGCATGGGTACATTATAAATTATTTTTCCCTCTTGAATTTTCTAATGTGCAAGAAAGATGTGCTGTTTTAAATATTAATGTATTCTTAATTTACATGCAATCAAGATGCATTAATAATAATGGGTGACTGGGATGCAAAAGTTGGGAATAGAGAAGGATCAGCTGTTGGAAATCATTGACTTGGTAACAGAAATGAAGTCAGGGATAGAATGATAGAATTCTGTACAAAGACTTATTCATTTCAACTACATTTTATAAGAAACACAAACACTGCAGGTATGCATAAGAATCAGATTGATTACATCTGTGGAAAGAATTGCTGGAAAAGCTCAATATCAGCTGTGAAAACTAGGCCAGGTGCTAATTGTGAAATAGACCACACAAGTTCAAGCTAAAGCTGAGCAAAATTAAATCAAGTCCACAGGAACCAAAATTTGACCTTGAGTCTATCCCATTCGAATTTCAAAAACATCTCAGAGCAGGTTTGGGGCCTTGAACATTACTGAGCAAAGACTGGACGAGCTTTGGGAGGATATCAAGGATATCAGAAAAAATGCAAAAGGTCATTCATTACAAAGGCAGAGAAGAAAGAAAAGACCAAGATGGATGACAGAAGAAACTCAAAATATTGCACTGAAGTGCCAAGAAGCCAAAGGGATGAAATCAAGATATTAAGAAGTTGAACAGAAGATTTCAGAGGGCAGCAAGGGAAGGCAAAATAAAGTGCTACAATGAAATATTCAAGGATCTGGAGTCAGAAAATCAAAAGGGCCGAACTCTCTCAGCATTTCTTAAGCTCAAGGAACTGAAGAACAACTTCAAAACTAGAGTTATTATACTTAAGCATGCTTTGGGCAGAATATTAAATGATTCAGGAAGCATTAAAAGAAGATGGAAAGAATTTACTGAGTATCAAAAGGAATAGGTGGACACAGATTTTCATAAAACAATGTGTGAATAAGAGCCTGTGGTAATAAAGAGGAAATTTAAGTTGCTCTGAAAGAATTGGCAAAAAACAAGCACCCAGGAATTGATGGCACACTAATTGACATATTTCAACAGACACTGCCCTGGATGTGCTCATCAAGTTGTGCCAAGAAATCTGGAGGACAACAACCTGGCCTATTTACTGGAAGATATCTATATTTGTTCCCATTCCAAAGTAAAGTGATCTGACAGAGTGTAGAAATTATCAAACAATATCATTGATATCACATGCAAGCAAGATTCCGCTAAAGATCATCTAAAAATGACTAGAACAGCACATGAACAGAGAACTGCCTGAAGTGCAGACTGGATTTAGAAGAGGCCATGGCCCTAGGGATATTATAGCTAATGTTAGATAGATGTTGGCTGAAAGCAGAAAGTACCAGAGGAATGTCTATATGTATTTCATTGACTATGCAAAGGCATTTGACTGTGTGGATCACAACAGACTGTAGCTGACTTTGAGAAGAATGGGAATCCCAGAACACCTGATTGTGCTTATGAGAAACTTATACTTGGACCAGGAGGCAGTGGTATGAACAGAGCAAGAAATCACTACATGATTCAAAATTGGGAAGGGTGTGCATCAAGGATGTGTCCTATCTCCATATCTTTTCAATCTATATGCAGAACAGATTATCCTGGACACTGGGATCTGTGAAAAGAAGTGTGGCATCAGGATTGGAGATTGTTGCTGTTGTTGTTTAATGCCGTCGAGTCGTAGATGACTCATAGAGACCCTGTGAACGAACAGCCTGAGCACTGTTCGTACATAGAGTTTCCCGAAGCAAGCCGTTTTGGAAGTGGATGCCGCTCCTGCTTCCAGGCTTAATTTAGTCGGGAAGCTCCAGCCAACACTGTCCACCATGGGTGCCCATTACCACGATTGGCACATCACTGTCACAGGCTTCAGCGTCACAGCAACCACGAGTTACCTCGGTACAGCAACGCACAGACCAGTGCTATACCACCTAGAAGAATGTTTGACAGGAAGACATTTCGAACCTTTGGGCTTAAGGCTGCCTCCTGGTTCAAACCCTAGGCCCAGGCTGGCCAGCCTCACTCCAGTGACAGAGCGAACCTGCACGTCAAACACATTCCCGGAAAAGCAGTCCACTCCAAAGCTTGCCACGATTTCTGCACTCCCCACCACCACGCTCCTGCCTTCTGTCAAGGAGAGCTTCCCACGAGCCTGTGAAGGTGCCAGCCAAACCAGGAACAACATGGCCACTTCCTTCTCAGCTTCCTTCGGCTTAAGGCCGCCTCCTGTTTCAAACCCTAGGCCCAGGCTGGCTAGACTCACTCCAGGGAGGATTGGAGGTAGACTTATCAAAAATCTGCATTATGCAGATGACACAACCCTGCTTGCTGAAACTGAGGAGGACCTGAAGCACTTGCCGCAGAAGGTCAAGGACTGCAGCCTTCAATATGGATTGAAGCTCAACATCAAGAAAACAAAGATTCTCACCATTGGGTCGATTGGCAGCATCATGCTAGATAGTGAAGTGATTGAGATTCTTGACAGCTTCAGTTTGCATGGCTGTACAATCAACACTCTTGGTACCAGAAGCTAGGAAATTAAAAGATGAATTGTACTGGGAGTGTCTGCTGTCAGAGTCAGCTCCAAGTTACTGAGGAGCAACGATGTCAGTCTGGAGACTAAGGTGCACCTGATACAGGCCATGATCTTTTGTCATTACCTACTATACTTCAGAGAGCTGGACAATAACTAGGTATGATAGAAGGATAGTTGATGCCTTTGAGTTTTGGTGCTAGCGAAGAGTATTGGACTGCTAAGAGAACAAACAAGTTCGTCCCAGAGAGAGTGAAGACTGGCTGTTTCTTGGAGGCAAGGATTCGGAAGCTTCGTCTGACATACTTTGGACATGTTGCAAGGAAAGACCAGTCCTTGGAGACTGGAAGGGACGTCATGCTTGGGCGGGTGGAGGGATGGCACAGGAGAGGAAGACCCTGGATGTGATGGATTGATTCCGTCACTAGGGTAGTGGGATAAGGCATGTCAGAGACAATGAGACTGGCAAGATTAAATACTGTTGTATATAGGGTCACTATGAGTTGCAAGCTACTGGACAGCACATAACAACAGCAACAACGATGTTCCTAAGTCTCTGTACAAAGATGAAAATAAATGTACCCTGCTGCATTATCTCTACCTTTAAAATTAATGGATAAACAAGCATTAACAGGGTGATTTCTAGGTATTTTCTTTTGTAGGTAGATGTAGAAAGTAATTTGAAAGTTCCCTTTCAAAGAGCTTTATTTATAGTAATGAAAATAAGACAAAAATAAAAGTGAAGTTCTCTGTGGTTTCTCTGCCTCAGGTTTTGAGTCCAAATTTGAAATTAAGATTATTAATATGCATAGGAAAAACTCATCTATGACATTGTTCATGTCCTTCACAAGAAAAATAAAATGAAAGTCTTCAGGAGTTCTTCATGGAGCAAAGAGCCCCAGTTAAAAATAAAAGCTCTTGCAATTTGTTGCTTTTAAGGAAAAGAAATAAACCGGTCTATGATACATATGTTTTCAAATAATGTTCTCCTTTTGGTATACATATATTTATCAAGAACAATTTAGTTCCCAAATCCAAAGGATACAGTTATTTATCCCAGAAAATAAAGATAAGATACACCTAGTGAGATGGAACGCTTTCCAACCTTCCTTTGTGAACACATAAACTAAAACCCAAACCCACCAGCCTGGAGGCTATTCTAACTCAGGACGACCCTCCCTCAGTTTTCTAAGGTTATAAATCTTTTACAGGAGGAGATTGCTCATCATTCTCTCTCAGAATAGCTGGAAGACTCAAATAGCCCACCTGTCAGTTAACAACCCAACAGTTATTGCATTGAGCCTTTTAAAATAAATTAGTCTGGAAGACATTATACTGGAAATATCTTAGTCACAAAAGAACAAATACTGCATAAATCATAGCTGTATAATAGGATTGACATAGGTGCTGGGGGAGATATAGAGAAAACAATGGATAAATAAAGAATACTGTACTGGAATGGGTGAAAGGAAAGAACAAATAGAAATTGTGTGCATGTCAGTAGGGCGGAACAGGACAAGCATTATAAAGAAAATTGGGGAAGATAAGGGAAGAGAATGTGCAAAAATGAATGGAAATAAATGTCTTTGTGAATCATCACTAAAATGAAAAAAATATAAGTAGTAATGGGAAAAAATATTCCCGTATCTTTTAAGTATAAAGAGATAACAGTAATACTTAATGTGATGTCTACTTTATTTTCTCTCCAGATTACATTTAATTACCTTCATATACAATAATTTCTGCCTCTATAAACATATTTTTATGTCTGTGTTTTCTGAATTGACAATTCAGTCCATCATAATTGACTTGTTATCTGCCATTGAGTTGCCTGCAACTCATAGTGATCCTGTGTACAATAGCTTTGAAGCCTGCCCTGTCCTGAACCAGTCTCACTAGCTTCGACACACCTACTCCCATTGTCCTAGTCACTGTATCACTCCATCTCATCCAGGATTTTCTTCTCCTGCTCTGTCCCTCCATCCTTCCAAGCATGATGTCCTTTGCCAAGGATCTGTCCCTCCTGGCCATATTCCCAAAGTATATAAGACTGAGCTTCAAAATCCTTGCCTCCAAGAGAAACCTAGTTTCACCCTCTCCAAGACAGAGTTATTTGTTTTCTTGGTGGTCCATGGTATGTTCAAGACTCTTCTCCAGCACCACAACTCAAAGGCATTGATTTTTCTTCTATCATCCTCAGTTTGAGTGGGGAGCACACGGCCCTAGAGTCATGAAACCTGTGAGGCTGCACCATCATCACCAAGAGCTTTGCCAGGATCCACAAAAGAAACATGAAGAAGCAGGGCCTGCTACCCCTCACCTTCACTGACTCAGCTGACTACAAGATCCATCCTGTGAGCAAGCTGACCATCCAGGTCCTGAAGGACTTTGTTTCTGGCAACCACCTCAAGTGTATTACCAAGCACTCCAACGGGACCCAGGAGACCATTCTCTTGAATCACACCTTCAATAAGAACCAGATCGAGTAGTTCCAGGCTAACAGTACACTCAACAGAATGAAGGAGCAGCAGCACTGAGGCCAGCCTGCACTTTGCCCCTGCCCACTGTCCACCTGCCACCGGGGATCAGCTGCTCAGTAACCTCTATGAGCAAAGTCCATGCATTTCTTCAGAACTGAACCTGACCTGGGCCAGCCACAATGTTCTTCCCCGAGGCAGTGTGGCCAGACACTCCTATCTGCCCATTCTCAGCATCCCATGACCATGGGTTTCTCAAACATCCTTGTTGTTCCCAATCTTCAGCAGTTATTTATTTTTTTATGATAAGACTCCCATTTAAGCAGTTTTACTCCAGCCTGTTCCGTTCACTGACTGATCCAGCTGTCTGACTCATAGAAAGTAATTGCAAAGACCATGGCCTGGACCAGGTGCACCTTTGTCTCTATACTGATATCGTTGCTTCTCAGTTGTCTGGAAAGGTCCCTGACAGCAGATTTACCTAAGGCAATTCATCTTTTTATTTCCTGACTGCTGGTGTGAATAGTGTTGATTGTGGAGCCAAGCAAGATCTTACTTTAGTTCATGTCTATTTGTTGAACATGTAAAAAAGGAACAATGAATACGGAAGCCTAAAAAAGAATTGGTGCCTTTAAACTGTAATATTGGTAAAGAATATCAAGAATCTCTTGTTGTTGTTAGCTGCCATTGATTCTAATACAACTCATATGACCGTATGAACAAAAGATCTGAACCCTGTTCAATTCTACACCATACTTACACTTCCTGACACACAAGAGCACATTGCAACAGTCACATGTCAATCCCCCTGGTTGAGGGTTTTCCTCTCTTTGCCAACCCTTCAACCCTTTCCAGAATCATGTCCTTCTCCAAGGAATAGCCTCTTCTAGCAACATGCCCAAATCACGTGAAAGGAAGCTTCATCATTTTTTGCCTCCAAAGTGTACTCTGGCTGCAACAACTCCAAGACATAAATGTTTGTTTTCTTGGCCAATCATGGGATGGTCAATGCTCTTCTCCAACACCACAGCTCAAAGGAATCAATTATTTTTCTGTCATTCTTATTCATTTTCCAGCTCTTAGATGCATAGCAAGTAATTGGAAAGACCATGGTCTGAATCAAATGCACCTTAGTTCTCAAACTGACATTATAACTCCTCAATAATTTGGAGATGTCCCTACCTTCAGATTTTCCCAGTGCAATGTATCTTCTCATTTCCTGACTTCTAGTACCAAGGGTGTTAATTGTGGATCCAAGCAAGATGAACCTATTGACAATTTCATTCTCCTCCTTATCCATCACGATGCTGCTCATTGGTCCAGTGGTAAGAATCTTTGTCTTCTTGACATTAAGATGCAATCCATACTGAAGGCTGCATTCCTTCATCTTCTGCAACAAGTGCTTCAAGTCATCCTCATTTTCAGCAAGCAAGGTTGTGTCTTGTGCATAACACAGGTTATTGATGAGTCCATTCAGTACAAATACCTTTTTTTAAAAGACACTAAAGACAATTTTACATATGGATCTCATCTGATGGGCTGCATATGAGTCAGATTGACTACATTTGTAGAAGAAATAATTTGAGAAGCTCAATATCAGCATTCAAAACTAGGACAGGAGAAGGCTGTGGGTCAGATAATCAATCTCTCATATACAAGTTCAAATTGAGGCCGAAGAAAGTGAAAATAAGTCCACAAGAACCAAGAAAAAAATCTTGAATGAATTTCATCTGAATTTCAAGATTATCTTAATAATAAGTTTGAGGCATTTAACACCAATTATTGAAAACCAAATGAGTTGTGTGATGATATCAAAGATATCATCTATGAAGCAAAAACAGAGAAAGAAAAAAAATTTAACTGGATGTCAGGAGACTCCAATGATTGCACTGGAGCTTTGAGAAAACAAAGCAAAAGGAAACATGTTGAAGTGAAAGAATTTAACAGAAGATATCAAAGGACAAATCAGGAGGATAAAGCAAAGTATTATAAAGGAATGTACAGAGAGTTGTAATTGGAGAATAAAAAAGGAAGAACTCGCTCTGCATTTCTCAAGCTGAAAAAACTGAAAAACAAATTTAAGCCTCATTTCACAATATTGAAAAATGCTATGGGAATATATTGAATGACCCAGAAAGCATTCAAAGAAGATGAAGGGAATATACAGAGTCACTGTACCAGAAAGAATTGATTGACACTGAAAATTTTCAATAAGTACCATATGAACAAGTGACAATAGTAATGAAGAAAGAAGTAGAAGCTGCGTTGAATGCACTGGCAAAAAATAAGGCCCAGGAATTGATGGGATACCAATTGACTTGTTTCAATTAACAGATGTAGCCTTGGATGTGCTCACCAGTATATGCCAGGAAATTTGGAGGACAGATGTCTGGCTAATTGATTGGGATAGGCTCAAGCATCTCTTGGACTATCTTAAAACAAACAACTCTGTCTTGGAACAAGTGAAACCAGGGTGCTTGTTACAGGCTAAAACAGGTGGTAAAACATTATTTCACATACTTTGATCATGTTTTCAGGAAAACAGTCCTTAGAAAAAGACATCCTCCTAGAAAAAGTAGAGGGTCCTGAGATCCAGAAAGACTTTATGCAAGATGGACCAAGATAGGGACTACCACAAGGACTTGAGCATGGAGGAGATTGTCAGGATGGTGCAAGAAAGGGCAAAGTTTACATTTGTTGTTCATAGAGTCATTGTGAGTCGTAGTTAACTCAACAGTACCTAACAGCATTAATTGGGAATTGGCTCATCTTAGTCCTTATTTTATTAATAACATCAATTTATGACTCCTATTGTCATCAAACCTTTGCACATATTTTCGAAAGAGGGGAAAAAAATCCAAACATCTGCCTCAATGATAATATAGAAATTGCAATTCTAATATCTACTTCACTATTATCCATTGCCATGGAGTCAATTCCGGTTCATTTTGACCTTCTATCAGGTTTCTGAGGCTGTAAATCTTTAAGGGGTGGAGAATGCCCATCTTTTTTTCCAGAAACCTTGGTGGATTCGAATGTTCAGTCTTTTGGTTAGCAAGGCAACTTGCTATGCACTATGCCATAGGGACTAAGCTCTATTGCACATTTAGCATTTCTAAGGCAGAGATGAGAAAACATCACTATGTGGATTACTCAAGAGCAGATCAGAAGCAAGATCATGCCACTCTGCCTCTACTCAGAAAAAGACAAGGAACAATCTATTGTAAAAGACAATAAAATCACCATTTGGTGAATAGAGAAGAAGAAGAAGAAGCAGTTTTGATCAGGAAAGGAGATAATGGAGCTGGATAACAATAGATCAAGTTTAATGGAAAGCAGAAAAGATACTCTAAATGTTTGTACCTGATGTGTTGATGTCAAGTGCTGTCAAGACCACTATGACTTTAAGTGACCCTGTACACAAGAGAATAAAGTCTTACCCAGATGGATAAAAAATGACCACAGTAGGGTGTTAGTCTGATAACAGGAAAATAAATAAAATTTAATGTAGTATTAATGAATTATTGATTCATAGTTATTTGCTATTATTCAGGACTTGATTTCTTCTTTTGTTATTCAGGCCTTCCTTAAAAAAGACTACAGTTCCACCATTATACTACATAAATGAGATTATAGGGCAAGACAAAACAAAATGAAACAAATATATCTTTGGTTTCATGTAATTTGCCCTTTCTAAAAAAATATTTTTCTTAAAAAATTAAAGCAACTATAAATCTCATCTCTTAAGGAAACCAATTTTCTAGAGAATTTGAATTAGTTTTGAGAGAGCAGATTGTTTGCTCTGTGGTAAGGAAGGCTTACATTATCTTCCTTTCAGTCACAACTCCTTTATCTAATATGCTGCTGTATTCCAGGACTCATTAATTCTATTGTTCTTCTTGTTGTTAGAGCTCATTATTTTACTTATTTGAAGTCAGAACAGGTTAGAAAGTTAAAAAAACATTTTTTTTCCTTTGAATGTGTGTCCTGAAAACAAACAGCCTATGAGATAAAGCCGAACATCTGAGCATTTGATGTATTACATCTCAGTAGTATCTGACAAGCCTCACTCCCTGGTGATGCAATTTTTTTCTAATAATTTAGTCTCAGTCTATTAAAAGACAATTACAGATAATGCACACAGGCAACTGGTGAAGGATGCCCAGAATAGCTTTTGGAGAGAGGATATCAAAACACAATTTACCAAAAGGATCTTTGCATTGATTTTTTAAAAAAAATATATATTTCAAAAAGATTTTCTGTTTTGCCCCTTAATAGAATGTATTAAACTGTAATAACAACAACAAATTCTAAAACTACAGATAAAAGTTTAAATAGCTATTTTTTTGTGTTGATCATTTATTATAATGAAATATTTATTTGGTAATGCACTTCTGAATAGTGAATGTGCTCAAGGACACCAATGCAATTTGGTGTTCTCTCTCTGATTTTTTTGCTTTGTACTACTCCATGTTGCTGTTGTTGTTGTTGTTGTTGCTATGTGTCTTTGAATTGGAACTAATTAATAATTGACCTTCCAGAGGGCTTTCAGAGGCTGTAAGTCACAAGGGAGGAGACTATTTATCTTTTCCCTGTGGAGCAACTAGTGAATTCAAACCATCTGCATTTGAGTTGGCAGTTCTACTTCAAAAACTACTAGATCACCAGAGCTCCCTGTAACTTAATAAGTGGATATTGAAAGAAGTCTAATTGTAAGAACAGCCAGCACTGACTGCTTCATTCAAACTCTATTTACTGCCTTCAAGCAGATTCCAACTCATGATGACCCTCTAGTGGACGTCCAGAGCCGAAAGTGACGATGGAACAAAATTATCCATCTTTCTCCTACAGGGCTTTTGGTGAATTTGAAGGGTATTAGAAGAGCAGCATTTATATTAGTAGTACCATGTGCTATGAACTACTCCACCAGAACTCCCTACTGACTACTTAGACAGCATTATATTCTACAAATAAATAAATAAAAATAAAGGAGTCTCCTAAAACAGTCCAAGTATAATCCACTTCAGATGTATATACTCTGCTTGCTATGGTTTGCTTCTTCAGCATAGGTCAGACTCATAACATTCAGCTTGCTCTGATATATATGAATACAAGGTCTATCATATATTGCTTCATCCCTGGTATCCCCCTTCAAAAAAAAAAGTCTGCTACTTAAATTATTTGAAATGTTTTTCCAAGTTGACTTTTTTTTCATTCCCCAATCAACACTCTTAGTACCAGAAGTCAAAAAATCAAAAGATCAATCAATAGAATTAGAAAAATTGTTTCGTAGGTACCTCTCTAGAGAGCTGAAGAGCAAAGATGCCATTCTATAGACTAAGATTAACGTGATCCAGGCATGGTCTTCACAATTACTTGCTATTCATCAGAGACCTGGGAAATGGCCAACGATGACAGTAGAAAAATTGATACCTTTGAATTGTGGTGCTGGAGAAGAATACTGAATGGACCATGAGCTGCCAAGAGAAATAACAGGTCTGTGCTTGAGAGGGTAAAATCAAGCTGCTTCTTGGAGGCAAGGATATCAAAGTTCTGTCTCACATACTTTGGGCAGGTAGCCAGGTGGGACCAGTCTTTGGAGAGGATAATATGTTTGGAAAGGTGGAGGGACAGTGTAGGAGAGTAAGACCCTGGGTGAGGATTGAGACAAAAACTGGGGTAATGAGGGTGAGTGTGCACGAGACAATGAGACTGGCTCAAGATACAGCAGCCTTCAGAGCTATTTGTGTGGGGTCACTATGAGACATAGTCAACTTGATGGCACATAACAATAAATTTACTTTGTTTTTGTAAAATACTCAGAAAAATCAGTAACCTAACCTCCTAATTTATACTGACTAAATTTCTATTGCGACTGTATTTTAATGAAACTTCTTTGGATGGTTATGATACATTTTTAAAAAAATATTATTTTAATGAAAATTTATAGAAAGGGTAAGTTTTCATTCATTCACCGATGCATATTTTCCTCCCACCCCCTCGTTTCCCCTTCCCCCGATTCACTTTGTAATGCCACTTCATGTTCTAGATTCTTTCTTGACGTATAGAAAATGTCTGCTCGTACATTTCTTTCCAACATTCTTTCCTTTATCTTTTCCAGTGTAGAGTACATAATATATCCACATCAACTGCCTATCAACAAACAAATGGATAGAAAAAATACACCACCATAGTAGATCCACAGAGTGAACTATTACACAGCATTGAAAAATAATAAACTTTTAAAAATTGCGATATTAATGAAAGTTTATAAAGAACTTGGATTTCCATTCATTCATTGTTGTACATTTCCTATTTCCTTCCCTCCCCTCCCCCCCTCCCGGGTCCACTTTTCTCTTTGGGAAAAAGTTATTTCATTGTTATATAGTTGTCATCCCCCAGATGACTTTACTATGCAACTCTTATTCTGGACTCTTGTCATGCCAATAATACCTAATCATATTCTACTGTTATATAGTTCTTTCCCTTGTCTGTTTCAATGTTGTATACATTATTTAACCCCTCTTTTCTTAGTTTCCCCCCAACCCCCTGTCAGTTCTGTTTTGTAACAGTGGCATTATGTAGAATATCTCTCTTTTTGTGACTGAGCTATTTCACGCAGCGTAATGACCTCCAATGTCACACATTTTGTATAATGCTTCATGAGTTCTTTTTCAGTGCTGCATAATATTCCATTGTGTGAATATTCTACAGTTTCTCTATCCATTCATTTGTTGATGGGCACTTGGGTTGTTTCCATCCCTTTACTATTGCGAACAAAGCAGCAATTGCCATAGGTATGCATGTATCTGCTTAAGCGGAAGTTCTGGTTTCTTTAGGGTATATTCCCAGTAGTGGAATTGCTGGGTCAAATAGTATTTCCATTTGCAACTTTTTGAGAAAGTGCCATACAGCCTTCCATAGTGGTTGTGTCATTTTACATTCCCAACAACCAGGAGAGGATAAAATACATGAATGGGACCTTCTAAGAATCAATTCCCTATGCACATCCAAAAACTTCTCCAACTGGGTAAAAAGGGAAGCCACAGAGTGGGAAAAAAATTGGTAATGACATGTCTGATAAGGGACTTATATCTAGAATTTATAAAGTACTCGAGGGCCACAACAAAATAAAGGTAAATAACCCAATTGCAAAATGGGCACATGATTTGAATAGACAATTCACCAAAGAAGACCTTCAGATGGTGAACAAACACAAGAAGAAATGATCAGATGCAAACAAGAAAACTGAGATATCATCTCACCCCAGTAACAATAGCAAAATTTAACAAAGCAGCAAATAACAAATATTGGCGAGGTTGTGGAGAAGGAAAAATAATGACCTTTTAAAACACTACGTAATGTGGTTGATCTGGAAGGGATGCTGAATGAAATATCTCAGTAACAAAAGAATTAATACTGATAAGATTGCTATTAGGATTAAAACAAGATAGGAGAAGGCAGTTGTGAGGGCACTGCGAAGACAAAGGTAGAAACTATGAAAATAAAATGTGAAGAGAATTCTGTTTCCTGACTATAACATCAGCTAGCTCTGTAATTTTTCAATGATTCATATATGAAATCTGTTTGCATTTGTAAGAAAATAATTTAGGGATTCATTTATAAGAAAGGAAATGCCTTTGAAAGAAATACTTTTCAGTGTTAACTGTTCTTTTTCTCAAAGAAGATGATGTATGGGAACTTGATATGTAAAAATTAAGAGAAAATTAATAATAAATTAGCGGTGTTGGAACATGAGCTTGAATTTGTTTCCATGTAGTATCTAGCTGGGTTCCTATTTAAACCCAATGAATATTTCTGCTACTACTGGAACAAGATGATATCTCATTGTGGTTTTGATGGGCACCTCTCTAATTGCCAGTGACTTTGAACATTTCTTTATGCGTATGTTTGCCATCTGAATGTTTTTCTCTGTGAAAGGTCTTTCTGTATCTTTTGCCAATTTTGTAATTGGATTATCAGTATTTTTTTTCTTGTGGAGGTCTTTTAGTAATCTGTAAATTTTTGTTAGAAGAGCTTTGTCTGAGATGGCATTGCCATATTTTTTTCTAGTTGGTAGATTTTCTTTTCACCCTATTGGGGAAAAATATTTATGTACCGAGGGACTTAAGCTTTAGAAGGTATACTAATTGATGTTAATCTTCTGGTTGTACATTTCTGACTGTATTTTCCATCCTCTTTATACCATAGGCTAATGAGACAGATTGGAGATCTGAAAAAGTGTCTGTCATAATTATAAATCTGTCAATTTGTTTTACTGTGCTATCTTATCTATTGCTGTGATGCTAGAAGCTATGTCTCTAGTGTTTTGTGTTGTGTATGTGTATGTGTTTATTTTATGCTGATTTATTTACAAAGTGTAAAGACATTGCTTTTCACAAATGCCTCTAATGTTTAAATTCCAGAAAGATTATTCATCATAGACAAGTTTTGTGTGGAACTTTCAGACTAAAACTATGAAGTAACATTGGCCATTTTAAATTAGTCAATGAAAACCTTATAAGCAGCAAAGGAACATTGCCTGATACAATATTTTCTATGTTGTCATATTTGTTTGAGTATAGTTTTTTTTTTATTTTAGTTGGTTCTGTTGTGATGTTGCCTGATTCATTTCTTATTCGTATTATTTGTGTCTTCTTTTCTTTTGTGAGTTTTGCTAATGGTTTGTCCATTCTATTGACTTTTTCAAAGAACCAACTCCTGGCTTTGTTGATTGTTTCAAGTGCTTCTCTGCTTTCTATTTCACTTCTTTCTGCTCTAATTTTTATAATTTCAGGTTTTTTAGAGGGTATTGGGCTTTCTTTTTGTTCTTTTTCAATTTGCTGGAGATAATGGGTTAGAGAGTCAATGGTCAATTTTCTTGCCTTTTGATGTGTTTGCTTATTGCTATAAATTGACCTCTGATTACTTCTTTGGCTGCTTCCCAGAGGTTTTGGTAAGTGGTATTTTCACTGTCATTTGTTTCAAGAAACTTTTTAATTTCTTTTATTTTTTTATTTCTTCTAGTACCCAGTCATGTTCAAGAAAGATGTCGTTCAGCTTCCAAAAGTACGGTTTTATCTCCTTTATCTTCTTGTTATTAATGTCTAATTTTGTAGCATTATGGTCTGAAAAGATGCTTTGTATTATTTCTATGTTTTTTAATTTATTGATGCTTTCCTTGTGACCCAGAATGTGATCTGTTCTGGAGAAGATTCCATGCACATTGGAGATGAAGGTCTTTTTGTGTCTTTTTGGGGTGCATTTGCCTATCTATGAGGTCAAGTTGGTTTATTATGTTGTTTAATTCTTCAGTGTCTCTGCTGCCTTTCTTTCTGGTAGTTCTATTTTTTATTGAGAGGGGTTTATTGAAATCTCCATGTATTCTTGTAATGTTGTCTATTTCCTTTTTCAGTTTTGTTAATGTTTATTTTATATACTTTGTAGGTCTTTCATTTGGTGCATAGATTTTTATTATTGTTATGCCCTCTTGTCCTATTGACCCTTTCTTCATTATGTAGAGACCTTCCTTGTCCTTTGTGATGGTTTTACATTGATATTTATTTTATTAGAGATTAATATCACTACTGCTTTTCTTTTTCTGGTTGCCATTTGCTTGGTATATTCCCCCCCACCCATCCTTTTATTTTTAGTCTTTCTTTATCTTAATTTTTCAGGTGTGCCTCTTGTAGACAACATATTGATGGATTTTGTTTTATCTAATCTGCTACTCTTTTTTTTCTCCAGTGGTGCCTTCAAACCATTCACATTATTGAGAGGCAAGGTTTTATTACTATCATTGTGCTGAGTTCTTTTTGGTGTTGTTGCTAGTTACTTTGGTCCATGCAGGTTTCTGTGGTATCTCTGAGTCTTTCCTGCAATGTTTGTCTTCTTTTTACAAACTCTCTTATGTCTTGTTTTTCTGGGAATATCTTGATCTCTCCTTCATATTTGATGGATAATTTTGCTGGGTACAGTATTTTTTGGTTGACAGTTGTGGTTTTGACTGTTTGATTTATGTCCTTCCACTCTCTTTTTGCTTCCATAGTTTCTGCTGAGAAATCAGCACTTAATCTTATCTGTTCTCCCTTGCTACTTTTCTTTTGAGGTCTATTCTATATGGTGTTCACTGAGCTTCTTGAATAGATATTCTCTCATTCTTCATTATGCCTGGGAAGTTTTCCCCTAGTAATTCTTCCACAACTTTTTACGTGCCTTTAATTACTTTTTACTGTTCTAGGATTCCAATGATGCTCACATTATTTTTCTTGATGGTGTTCCACATTATTCTTAGGTTTTCTTCTTTTTTCCTTCATTTTTGAGGCTGCTTTTTTGCTCTAGTGGATCAGTGGTGACAATTCTGTCTTCTATTTCACTAGTTCTGTGTTCCATCTCTTCAATTCTGCTCATGTGTCCCTCCATCATGTTGACAGCATCTGAACCACTGGATGTCATATTTTAGATAGTGGTTTCTTGTTTTTCCAGTTTTGCTAATGCCTCGTTTGTTTTCTCTACATTGTTCCGGATTTTTTTTTTTAGCTCTTCCTAATTTTTGTTTATAGTATCCTGTAATTCTTCAAATTTGTCTTTTATCTATTGAAAATATTCAATCGTTATTCTTTTAAATTCTGGGCCAGAAAGGTCCATCAGACTTTATGGCTTCAGGAAATCCATTGATACTGTGTCACTTTTTTGGGGTGATATTTTACTTTGTTCTTGTGTATTGCGTGAAATAGTTTGCTTTCTTTGAGATATGTTCTTGATCTGAAGACAATGCTCTAGATATCAGTTAGACTGCTACCCTACTTGTGTCTTTCTCTGAACTTCTGACTCCAGGAAAATGTCAGTTCAGAGCCTGTGAGGGTAGCCACTTATATGTAAGACAGGTCAAGGCGCTCTGGATTAAAGTCAAGCTGATTGACCAGACATGTAGGCACAATTGTGGAGCCAAATGGGGTGGGGTGCCACACCTGCCTCGCTGTCCTCTCTGGCCACGACGCCTGTGTGACAAAATGGGTCGTCCGTGCCTGTACGGGGTCTCTGACCTCAAGGATAGCATAAGAGGGAATCTTGCAAGCCCTGTGCTTGTGAGTGGGCTGATGCCTGGATATTTGTTACAGATGGGTCTTCGTAATCCCGGGAAACCTCTGGAAATTAAGTTGCTTCTAGGATAAGAATGGGAGTTTCTGGGGAAAAATCAGGGGAACTTCACCAGAACTGGGATAAAGATTTAACTAAAGTCCTTAATCAGGAACCATTTGATGTTCCTGGAAATGATAACATACAAGATGAAAATATAAAAGAAATTGAGATTGTTCTTAAAAGTATAATTTTGAATATGATCTTTGAGTATGTATCTAATTCCTCTTTTGTGATACTTGCAACTCATATTTAGTAATGTAATTGTATATTAAGAGAAAGTTTAGACTAGTTTTAACAGCAGAAAGTCATAGTTAATGAGAATAAAACAGAGACGTTTAAGAAAAGACTCAAAAGACAAACTTCTCTAAAAGTAAAGGTCTCTTTAAGAAATAGGAAATATTACCAGATAAATAACAGGTGGTGGGAAGAAAGTACTTATAAAGGACCATATGTCCTGCCAACTCCAACACCAGTACCTCTTCCTTATACAGACGTTTTGTATTCCAAGGAAAAAGAATTGAACATTACAAATTAACTTGCTAAAAACAAGTTAAAGGAAGTCGTCCACCTTAGTGCACATTGCCAAACAAAAAACAAATTAAAATCTTATGAAACAAGTTGCAAAAGCTATTGTTAAACATAGGAATGGTCCAGAGTGTAAGAAAATAGATGTTAAGATTCGTTAGGTACAGTACAAATATGAGTACAAAGGCAAAAACAAAGGTGGCTAAAATACAGTGACACAAAGTAGGAGAGGAAAGGAAGTGAAATGTAAACCATTAACCATTGTCTAGCAGATGACCAACATAAGGTCATTGTGTTTCTTGTTCAAAGAATGTTTAATAGCCGATGCTATTATTTAGTAATAGAAAATACTTTCTTTTTGTTTTTTCTAGTTAAAATCTTATGTGAGCTTTGTAATCACAAAATGTTGGCTATAAGTCAAGTTTAAACAAGTTTAAATGTATAAAAAGCAAGCTTTTAGCATAATAAATCAGAGCTCTCTACATCATCCTGGTGTGCAGACTCTCATTTTCGCCGACTTCGTCCCTCACCTGCTCTTCACCAAGAAACCCCTTGAGTTTCTTGTCACGACCGTGGTCGGGTGGTCGGTGACAGTGGGGCATGCACGGGGTGGGGCAATCACAAAGGCAGGTCAACCACTTGGGGGACCTCACTCAGACCTCAGCTGTTCAAGGGTGCTCACGATTTGAGTACCTACTCAAATTCCATCTGTCCATTTCCCACCCAGTGTTTTTCACTCAGTGGTCCCTGCCCAGTGAGATTTATGCAGGTGCCCTCATGTAGCAGCTCCTGCTCAAGCAGGGTCCTGGGTCCAATGGGACCCAAGAAGTCAAAGTCAAATTCCCACTGACCCACTCATGTCTGGCTGGTCTGCAGTGTCCCCAAATTTCAGACAAATTACCACTGGCCCACTCGTTCCTGGGCAGTTGGCGTGGCCCAAGAGAGCTCAGCCAAATTCCCACCAGTGGGCTTATCCTTGGGTTCTCTCCCAGGGAATCAGTGGTGCCCAAGAAAACCTAATCAGAATCCTACTGGCCTTTCTCCTGCCAGATCAGTCCCACAGCAGCTGGACTGGTGATATCCTGTTATGGCCAGGTCCATAAAGCAGCTTTATGTTCCTGTAGCTCTGAAATGAATAGTTTGAACAAAAGTTCTGATTCAAAATCCTACTGTCCACATCTCTTCATGTTGGTTAGTCTCTGTGCAGCATAAGACGGACTCTCTAGTGTCCCTGGGGCATTGCTGGGAAGGTGGGGCTGGAGTGCCAACGGTGGTGGGAACGGGCTGAAATGCTGCTGGGGGTGCGGGATTGGTGGTCCATTCACAGATGTTAAACTGCCAAGTCACCCATCCTCAGCAGATCAGACCACCTGTGCCATGGTTCTATGTTCACGCCATGGCACTGAATAGAAATTTTAAGCCTTGAGTTGAAAAAAAAAGCATTCAGTGTGCCAGATAATAAATCAAAAAAGAAGGTGAAGGGGATACACTTCCCTCACCCAAAATTACTGTACCAAAAATAAGTAGATATTCATCCTTTTTAGGAGGTAGCATAGCATGAAGAACCAACAGCATTTGAGGAAGAATTTCATGTTGCATTGAAGTTATTCACTAAAAACAAGCAAGCAACAACAAAAATCAAGGCTTCAGAAATTGATTGAATGCGAACTGAGAGATGCTCACTCATTTATAACAAGAAATTTGGAAGACAGTTACTTGGCCAACCAATTAGAAGAGATAATATGTGTGCCCATTCAATAAAAGATACAGAAATCATGGCACAACACTATTAATATTACACATAAGTGAAATATTGCTGAATATAATTTAAAAGGCCTGTCAAACAGTGTACAGCCAGAAATTCACACTGGGTTCAGGGGTGAACACAGGATCAGAGCATTGTGGTCATCAGCTACATTTTGGCTGAAAAGGAAGAATGCTAGAAAGGTGTTTACCTGTATCTTATTAACTGTGCAAAGACATCTGACTGCACTGACCATAAAATTATCAATATCATTTTGTAGAACTGGAATTCCAGAAAACTTAATTGTTATCATACAGAACCTGTATATATATCAAGAAATAGTCTTCCAAACGGAACATTGAGATATTTCATGGTTTAGAAATGAAAGAAAGTGCATTTCAGGATTGTATCTTTCCAACAGACTTATTCAATCTCTACACTGAGAAATTATTTGAAAAGCTGAACTTTATGAAGAAAAGTAAGTCATCAGATTTAGAGGAACACTCAATGATGACATATGACTTGCTGATGATATAATCGTAATTGTTATAAATGAAGACTTGGAACATTCACCTTAAGTACTATTAAAGAAAAGAAACACCTTCACTATGGGGATAACAAGCAACAACATAATAAGAGGAGAAAAGTTTGAAGTTGTCAATATTTTATTTTTAGTTTTTTAGATCTGTAATCAATATCTCTAGCGTAAAATTCAATAAATAAAAAATGTATTTGGGAAAATGTACTGTCAATGAATAAACTTTTAAAAGTACTAAAGAATAATGTTGTTTTAAAAACTAAGTTGTGCTTGACCTAAGCCACTGTTTGTTTTGGAGGGATTTCCCCCCAACCATTGCTTTCTATGCAATTGAAAGTTAGATATTGAATAACGAAGACCTTTGAATTAGAGTGTTGGTAAAAAATATTGACTATAACTTGACATGCTAAAAAAAAATAAATAAAATATCTTAGAAAAAGTGCTCCTTGGAAGTATTGATGGTAATATTCTGTCTCATGTATTTTTGGACATATTATTAAGAGGGGCCAGTTTCTCGAGAAAGACATCATACATGGCAAAACAGAAGGTCAATGAAAAAGGAAAATCCTCAAAGAGATAAATTCACACTGCCTTCAACAAAGGACTCAAACAGAGCAATGATTATGAAAAGGGCAGAAGATCTGTCATTGATTCATTATTTTTTACTTCATGTTGCTATGAGACAAGGCAGACCTGCAAGCACTCAACAACAACATAATAATGATTTTGTAATACATGAGATATTCACTGACTAAATTTTCTAAGTAAATCATCAGGTTTTTCTTTCTTTCTCCTCTGCTTTGATCTTAAAGCTCTACCAAAATCTGTCCAGCATAGATACTGGTGCTTTCAGGATCATGGTAATACACAAACTAGCACAATATGAAATATAGACAAGATTTTTCCTAGAATAGCCATGGTTGTTGTTGTTGTTAAGTGCCATCTAGTCGCAGGCAACTCATAGTGACCCTATGAAGTAGAGTCCTTAATGCTTGGGTGCCTTTCATCCTCTCTTCAGGTTCAAAGGGTTTCCGGAGGCAAGCTATTATGGAAGTGGATGCCACTCCTCCTTCCAAGCTTGTTTTAATTGGGGAGCTCCACCCCACTCTCTGTCCGCATTGGGTACCCAACCATTAACGCATTTGACACATCAGTGTCACAATGTTCAGTTTCACAGCAACCACAAGTGACCACGGCATGGCAACTTGTACACCAGGATAGTCATGGTAGGGAACTCAAATATACCAATTTTCAGGAAGATTGCCCAAGACATTACAACATTTCATAATAAGGTCATCATGACTTGTTGTGAACTGGATGACAATTAACAATGACATAATGAAAAAAACTGTATCCTAACTAGCCAAGAAGACAGTTACAAATGGAGAATGATTAGTATAATACCAATATGGTATTTCCAGAGAACAATATTCTTGAGAGTTGCTAATAACTGTATCTTTGAAAATATCTTTAAAAACTGAAGATAGCATATGTCTCCTCTATTAGAATACAAAATACTGAGTTAGACAAAAAGAATCATATTCTTACTCTTCAGGAATACTTTTACATGTTAATATTAATAAAACAATCTGTAAAAGAGTGAATTTCAAGTTTATTCTGAGAAACACCAAGAAACCTGGCATTGCATGAGAAAGATATTGAAACCAGAGTTCAGTTTCTTCAACACATTCACTAGTAGATGGCTCTGGGAAAACTCTCTTGGGCTTAAGTAAGTGAAACATGAAACTGTTATATTTAGAAAAACATGAACATTCCTTTTCACACTTTCCCCACCAGTCAGTGAGGTGCACACCCATGCAACTTGCTATGAAAAGTTCTGTCTTGATATCACAACTGCTAGTGCATGTTTACAGTGTGGAAATCCTTACAAACTGACAATAAGAATGTGCTTGTGAATCACATAATAAGATGGGCCAGTTTTAATCAGATAGAAACCTGAAAACGATAGTTTAATAATCATTTCAGATGATATTGCTGACTATCAAAGTTATGAAGTATGAAATATTAAAAGCTTTTGATGTTGTCATTTGGGTCTTCATCTGATCTATAATTATCTGAGATAAGCTGGCAATACTAACATCACTACCAGGCTGAGGACATCTCCCTTGAGAATATTGAGAAATTAGGTTTTGCTAACCCACATCAGCCTGTTGTTTTTATAGCCATTGCAATGCAAGGTTATAATGTACCTTCTTATTTAATGCAATATTTTGATAGGATTTGGAGAGTGTGCACGGAGTGGCATTGCTAACTCAAAGATACAACTTCTTTGGTGCTTTGAATCCACCAGAAGGTCCAAGAGAGAAAGATGAGCAATCTCCTTCTCTGCAATTTCCAGCCGATCAAAGTCAGCTGCAATTGAATTGTGGCCAACTCGACAGCAATGAGAAGGGTATTTGGGGTCTTTTAAAATTTTGTTTTCTATAGGATTTAAACATACTGTGGACATGTTGTGAGGAGAGACCAGTCCTTGGAGAGGGACATCATGCTTGGGAGTGTGGAGGGACAGTGCAGGAGAGGAAGGCCCTCTATGAGGTGGATTGATTCAGTGACTGGGATAATTGGGATGGGAGTGTCAGAGACAGTGCGATTGGCACAGGACAGAGCGGAGTTTAGGGCTGTTGTACATAGGGTCGCTATGAGTCGCAGGCAACTCAACGGCACATAACAACAAACAACAACATAGGATTTATATGAAAAACTTCAAATTCACTAGTAGATGTGTTTTGCAAGCCATTTTGTCACAAGTAGGACCTCAACTATGATTAGTAATTTCTAGGGCATATTTCAAATATTTTTATATATTTGTTTACATATTTGTATGTTAATGTTCACAGTTCACCAGTTCACTTACTCTCTCTTTTTCTTTGCAGAAATGAGATCATGCTATGCATATACTTAAAAACTTTTTTCACTTAAAAATAATTATGTGTTCCCACAATGTATATGAATTAATATATCCTTAAATGATTTTTTATGCTGTATTACATAAAAATAAAACAAATGTAAAAAATAATTATTTATGGGTATTCTCTGTACATGCCTCTTCTACACATGGGGAAGAATTTTCCAAGATAGGCTTTTAAAACTTGACTGCTAGCGTGAAAAAAGTACTGTTTAGTTTTGTCCTTGACAAAGGCATCTGCTTATAGTTTCCCCTGTGGAATTAAAGTCTCTATTTAGCTGCTCTGAAAGGCAAAACATATATCATTGCCATTCTAAGTTGTGTTTCCTTGAGTCAAAGTGAAGGTAATCATCTTTTCACATGTTTTTTGAGCAATTTATTTTCTCTCATTTGACAAAATTTCTATTAGGTCATTTGTTCTTTAATTTTTCTTATTGTTCTATATAAGCCATCATGTTGTATGTATGGTATGTTTTACAAATGCACTCTTAATACTTTTTTGATTTCTTAATCTTATTGTTTGTGGGATTCCTAGAAATTTACTTTTATTTTGTGTTACCTTTTTATTGTGAATTAAATGAAGGATTGTTGTTGTTGTTATGTGCCGTCGAGTCGTTTTCAACTCATAGCGACCCTATGAAGGAGAGTCCTCGACGCTTGGGTGCCTTTCATCCTCTCTCCAGGTTCATAGGGTTTCCCGGAGGCAAGCTATTATGGAAGTGGATGCCACTCCTCCTTCCAAGCTTGTTTTAATTGGGGAGCTCCACCCCACTCTCTGTCCGCATTGGGTAC
>NW_006399878.1:4582522-4584637 GCF_000299155.1 Elephantulus edwardii | reverse complement strand
TTCAGCCAAGATCCATCTAACATCAGCAACAATATCCCTAGTACCACAACCCCTTCTAAACCCATCCTGGGCTTCCGGCAGTTTTCTGCTGATGTGATGTTCTAATCGTTTTTGGATAATATTCAGTAGAATCTTGCTTGCATGTGAAATCAATGATACTGGGACCGGCGGGAGAAAGTGCTCCTGGGTGGAAGGGAAGCCGGGAAGCTGCGCACCGGGGAAGGTCACCTCGGATAATAGCAAAGAGGCATCTTTCAGGTGTACAGAGGGATCGGCAGGAGAATGTGAAATGAAGGATTAGAGAAAAAAAATTGTTGTTCTTTCAACAAATCATATACATTTTTTTTATGTTTTGTGATTGGTTACAATCCCCACACTGTAGTAGTTTTCCACTTTCCTCTTGTGTTTCTTATTTTCATTCACCTCCTATCCTAGCCCTTTTTACATTTTGAGCTTTATTCCTGGGCACATGCTTCTTTTTTGATCTTATGTAAATGCACTCTAAGTATTACCTTTTCCCTTGGTGTTATTGATCTCTCTCTCCCTCTTTCTGTATCTCTTTTCTTTTTCTCACATCAGCCAACTTAGAAGCAACTCATAGCTTACAATACCCATCTGTGGGTTTCTGAGACTCTAAATTGCAATGGAAGATGCTGCTTATTTTTCCCCCTTAGAGCTGTTGATAAAATCAAACTGTCAGAGAGTTTCAGACTTTAAATTATCAGTACAACTCCCAACTCCCACCAGAGTCAGACCTAAAAGTGTACTTTCATAAATACAAGCTGGATTTAGAAGAGGTCATGACACTGGGGTTATCATTGCTGACATCTGACAGAGCTTGGCTGAAAGCAGAGTACCAGAAGGCTATTTATTTGTGTTTGATTGACTATGCAAACACATTTGACTGTGTGGGTTACCATAAATAACACTGAGAAGAATGAGAATCCTAGAATATTTGATTGTGCTTATATATCTTACCAAGACCAAGAAGTTGTTGCCTAAATAGAGCAAGGGAACATTGCATGGTTCAAAGTCAAGAAAGGCGTACCCCAGGGATGTATATTTTGTCATATCTTTTCAATCTATATGCTAAACATATCATCCCAGAGGCTGGACTTTATAAAGAAGAATGTTTCACCAGGATTGGAGGAAGACTCATCAAAAACCTGCATTATGCAAATAATACAATTTGGCTTGCCAAAATTTAGGAGGACTTGAAGTGTTTGCTGCAGAAGATCAATGAATATAGTCTTGGAGATTCAACCATTTTCTCTCAGATCAGTGAGCCTAATGTGTTTGCTTTTCTGTTTTGGTTTTGTTTTTTCTAATTTTTGAGCTTTGTTCCACATATTTCTCCAACTCTATCAGGACCTTCACAGTGATCTCTTTCAGAGCAGTCAACACTGATAGCCAGACTCTATATAGTTGTTTAGGTCTCAGGGTAATAGAGACTGAAGTCTACAGAGTTCATAATTCCTATGGACTAATAGTCTTGATTTTTTACTGAAGTGCATCTGATTCAGGCCATGACCCTCTCAATCACCTGCTATGTATCAGAGAATTGGACAATGACTAAGTATGACGGGTGAAGAATTGATACCTTTGAGTGGACTGTAATGTTCCAGTTCCCTAAGAATGGGACAACTTCAAAAACTAGAATTATTCTGCTTGATCAATTTGTCTTCACTCACCACTTCAGAAAATTTATTAAATCGTGTATTTATTTATACAAGTACATTATCACAGATATTTATTTCACTCTTTGAACCATAATTTTATACTAGTTTTTGTGACTGTTCAAATTGTTCTACTATTGGCCATTGGGAGCTCTTTTAGTTTGTTCGTGTGCCACTTTTACATACTCCAAAAATATGCATTGGTGTTGGTTTTCATTGTGTTTTTGTTTCTTCAGTGCTCATTACAAAATATAATTGTTGTTGTTGTTATGTGCCAACAAGTCATTTGTGACTCATAGCGACCCTATGTACAACAGCCCTTAAACCTGGTCTATCCCTTGCCAATCTTATTGTCTCTGACACATTTAACCCCATTACCTCAATCACTGAATCAGTCCATCTCATCGAGGGTCTTCCTCTCCTGTGCTGTCCCTCCACC
>NW_006399878.1:4566012-4582006 GCF_000299155.1 Elephantulus edwardii | reverse complement strand
TTGTTCCTTAAACAGATCACAGTGTATTCAATATTCTTCTCTAGCACTATGGCTCAAAGGCATCAATTCTCCTTCTATCATCCCTAGCCATTGTCCCGCTTTCTGATGCATAGAACGTTATTGTGAAGACCATGACCTGGATCAGGTGCACCTTAGTCTATAGACTGATATCGTCGCTCTGCAGTCTTCTGGAGATGTACCTGACAAGATACTTTCCCAGCACAATTTGTTTTATTATTTCCTGGATGCTGGTATCAAGAGTGTTGATTATAGAGCAAACTAAAGCTGCTAACAATCTCATTGTGTTTTATACAATCTTTCATTTACATTGTGTTTATACAATCCTTCATATACATTCTATTTTACATTATTTTCTCTTTTATTCTTTGCAATTATTTTTTTCTTTTAATTTTACACTGGTTTACCTACAAAGTTTGTATACATTGATCTTCACATCATATCTTCCCTACTTCACCAACCCTCCTTCCCCCATCAAACCAGGGTTTTTATTTAATACTAGTTTACTTACAAAGTGTGTATATATTGTTCTTCACACCAGGTCTTTTCCATTTCCTTTACCCACCCTTCCCTTCACTCATCAAATTATACAACCCTATGATTAACAGCCCCCCCCATCTTCACACCTCTGATCCCTCCCTTTCCTTCTCAGATCTTGAGTAGTTCTTAAGCTAAAATACAGTTCAGTTTCTAGGATTTTTTCAGGAAGAAAACAACAACAACTAGAAAAAAACCAGCATTATTTTGGTAAAAGAAATATGTAATTCAAACATCAACTTGTCTACTTTCTATCTTTCCTTAACCCAGGATTATATACTACATCCCTAAGATATGATGTATGCTTTTCTTCATTTCTTACAACCATTGCAATAATCTACTTTTTGGTCCAAATCAATTAAAATTCTTTTCTGTGATATATGACTATGCTACAGTTTACTGAATTCCCTTTATTTGGGGTTCAGTGCTCTTACTTTTGATTGCAAAACTATATGGGACCATAATCCAAATATACTTTTTGTTTAGACTTCTCTTTTAATCTTTTATATATGCTGTTAAATAGTAGATCATTTTCTAGGCAAGGAATGAATAAGCATTTGGTTTAAAACTTAAAATTGTACTTTTTAGTCATCTTCAAATTATATGCCTCACCTTTATAGCTGAATGGTGAAAGGGTAGACAAACATTACTTTTGGCATTTTGTCAAGAGGAGACAAGATGTGGGAAAGGACAGCATGCTCGGGAAGGTAAAAGGTCAGCGGAAGAGAAGAAGACACCATAATGAGATGAACTGACACAGTGACTGCAACAATGGACTTGAGCAAGATGGAGATGACAGTGCAGGACAGTGCAAGGTTCAGATCTGTTGTTCACAGGTTGCTGTGAGTACTACTATAAGTACTATAAGTGCTATAAGTCTACTTGCTGATACCTAAAAACTATAAATAGATAGATAGATACAAATATATGCAAGAATAAAATAGCACGTTAATAATTTTTCAAATGTCATTTTCCTTCCTTGTCCTCTCCCAGTAAAACTTCTATACTATCCACAGAGAAGCTCTATTGCTATTTCTGTTTTCCCTGTTACTTCCATTTATGTCTGAATGAAATAACTTTTTTCAAAATTAGCATCACATTAAAGATGTCTAACTTCCTCATGTGAAAGAAAGTTAATTCATTAAGTTAGACTACTTTTATCCAGACCCGACAAAGTGTGGAAATTATCACACAATATCACTAATATCACACACTAGCAAAATCCTGCAGATGATCATCCAGAAATGACTGGAACAGTACATTGACAGAGAACCAGCAGAAATACAAGCTAGGTTTAGAAAGGTCGTGGAACTAGACACATTATTGCCAATGTTAGATGGATCTTGGCAGAAAGCATAGAGTACCAGAGTAAACGTCTGTCTGTGTTTCTCTGACTATGCAAAGGCAGTTGATGGTGTGGATCACAACAAACTGTGGCTAGAACAAAATGGGAACCTCAGAACACTTGATTATGCTTATGTGAAATCTATATTTGGACCTGGAAGCAGTCCTCAGAACAGAGGAGGGAAACATTGCATGGTTTAAAATCAAGCAAGGAGTGCATCAGGGATGCATCCTGTCTCCATACCTTTTCAACCTATAGGTAGAACAGATAATTTGGAAAACAGAGCTTTCTTTATGAGGAAGAATGTGACATCAGGATTGGAGGTAGACTCTTCAAAAACAGTAGATGACCCAACTTTGCTTGCTGAAACTGAAAAAAAAACAAACCCAAAACACAAACCTGAAGCACTTGTTACAGAAGGTCAAGGACTATAGTCTTCTCACCACCAGACCAATTGGCAGCACCATGATAGATGGAGAAGGCATTGAGGCTGTTAACAATTTCAACTTGCACGGCTCCACAATCAATACTCTTTTTAAAAATTTTTTATTATTATTGTGTGTGTCTGGTCAAATTGGATCTGACTGGTACAGGAGGAGATTGCCCCTCCTTCTCCTGCTGAGTATCTGGTGGGCAATCATTACTCAACACCAGCATTCAGGAAATTAAAAAATTACTTGCATTGGGAAAATCTGCTGTTGGGGACTTGTCAGAGTGCTGAAAAGCAACGATGTCAGGCTAGAGACTAAGGAATTCCTGATCTAGGCCATGGTCTTTCCAAATTACTTGCTAAGCATCAGAGAACTGGACAATGACTAAGGAAGAAAGAAGAAGAATCAATGCCTTTGAATTGTGGTGTTGGAGGAGTCTTGAATATACCATGCACCACCAAGAAAGCAAATAGGTCTGTCTTAGAGAAGGTTAAACTAAGTTACTCCTTGGAGGCTAGGATTTTGAAGCTCCATCTCCCATACTTTGGGCATGTGGCTAGGAGGGACTGACCCTTGGAGAAGGGTGGAGGTACAGTGTAGGAGAAGAAGCCCCTAGATGAAATGGATTGCTACTATAAATGGGGCAATGGAAGTTGGTGTGTCAGAATTCATGAGAATCACTCAAGACATTGCAGAGTTCAGAGCTGCTGTAATACAGTTACAATGGGTTGCATACTCGACAGTATATAACAACAACAACTTTTAACTTACTCAAAGATGTATGCTCTGTATTGTGTTGTGCTGCTAACCAAAAAGCTACATGTATTTGGAAGTCTGAATACACTAGTTCGGTAGTTGGGACCCAGGGCAGTCTTCTTCAGTTAAGATTTATTACCCTCAAAACTCGATGGAGAATTGCCATGAGTCTGAATCAACTGGATGAGAGATGATATAACTCTTTTACACAGTTAATACATTTTTTATAGATTGTGTTATTGTATTTAGGTTCTATTAATTCTTTTCTCTGAAATCTTTTCTATATTCATCACTGATTAGCTAATAAACATTCGGAGTGTCTGTTTATTTCTCTCTCTGTAGCTGTGCTACGCCACAATTTAATGCTCATGGATCTGTGACTCACAGAGTCTCTCAACTGTGTTTTCAATGCTGCAAATCTTTGCAGAAAAAGACTGTACACCTTTCTCCAAGGGAATATCTAGTAAATCCAAATTTCCAGCCTTTTGCTAAAGAGCAATATATTATAGCATTATGAGATTAGGATTTTGTATCTCTCTAAAGTGCTAAAGAACAATGATGTCAGTATAGAGATTAAGGTGTGCTGATCCAGGCCATGGACTTTGCAATCACTTACTTGCTATGCATTAGAGAGATGGACAATGACTAAGGATGAAAAATTAATTGATGCCTTTGAGTTGTGGTGTTGGAGAAGAGTCAGAAATTAAATAGGTCTGTCTTGGCGAGAGTGAAACCAAGTTTCTCCTTGGAGGCTAGGTTTTTGAAGCACTGTCTCATATACTTTGGGCATGTGGCTAGGACAAACTGATCTTTGGAGAAGGACATCATGCTCAGAAGTGTGGAGGAACAGAGCAGGAGAGAAATACTCCAGAGGAGATGGATTTACACTGTAACTCGGGCAAAGGGATTAGATGTGTTGGAGTCAGACAGGCTCAGGATAGGACATAATTTAGTTTCTGGTGACTTGACACATAAAACACACAACAACAATGTGAAATCAGAGGCCCTTTGAAATTACATAAGCAACTAGAATTTTTCTCAGTGTGGAAATTTTGGTTGAGAATTTAATGTGTTGTGAAACAGGATTACATATTTATTCATTGCTTTACTGTGCTATTTCAATGAGAACATGTCTTTCAGGCTATCTAATACAAACTCAAATCAAACTCATTGTTATCAAGTCTATTCAAACTCATAGCAACTCACAGTATGGGAGAAAATTGGTCCAAAGGGTTTCTAAAGCTATGCATTTTTAAGGAAACCAATTACCTCACCATTCTCCTGAGGAGAGGCAGGTGAATTGAAACTACTAACCTTCTATCAGTTATTAACTGAGTGCTTAACCACTGTGCAAGCAGAATTCCTTAAATAACACAAAGAGTTCAAAATGTCAAAATAAATATGGTTTCATTCTACTGACCCGCAATGTAGTTCTTGGTTTTCTCTAATTTACTGGAGTTGTTTTTTCCTCTAAAATGTGTATGAATGAGCAACAGAGTAAAGAAGTGAAGAAATGTGGAAAACTTAAGAACAATGCTTCTCAAGTGTGGATTTCATGTCATCTGGTACTCTTATTTCAATGCAGTTTCCAACTACATACCAGAAATAACCTGGATTTTTGAGAATGCGTCTGGCATTGTGCATTTGTTTATCTTTGTTAACTAGTCCAACGAAGGATATGTTCTTTTCAATCATGGTTTAAAAATATCTTTTAAATAGTTTAAAAGTTCTAGAGAGCTGAGGTTGATAACTGACTTAATATTATATGGAAAGAAAAGGATTAAATATTTAAGAGAAAGTTTCTCTGTGGAAGATGCTAATTTTGCCCTTATTTCCTCTTCAGTTGTTGGGTTTTGTCCCTCTCCACTTTTTTAGAGAAAAGAAGTGATTGTCATGGATATTAAAGAAGGAAAAAATAACTTACTGAATGTACGCTGCATAACATGTAAATGGAATAATGTTAGGGGAAATGCTACACATACTGTACTGGTTATTAAGAAAAAGTTCAATACTTGAAGCAAAGGACACTGTACTTTCCTATTTTTAATTTCTTAATGAATTAATTATAAGAATATTTTAGGAAGTAGGGTGTGATAACAAATACAGTATACATGAGTATTCCAGATAATTTCATGCTGTTTTAAAATCAAGAATGTTAAGCTTAATTTGTTTTACCATTATATTTATTATTTTTCTCTTAATAGTACATAACTGGCCTTGGCCTCAAATTAATATTTTCTAAGCATGATACACTTTCTACAATGTTCTCTCTTAGTAATAAATATGTAATGACCGAACCTAAGTCTCATTTAGAATATGTCTGCTTCATTAAAGCTTATATCAACTGGTAGAAAAACAGAAATACCTACCATATTGATGAGTGCATGCCAATTAGTTTTGGAACCACTTAAATAACACAGATGTGAATTTAGTTTCCTTAAGTTTCTGAATATACAACATATGCTGATTGTGAAATGCAAGCACTATAAGAGCAGCTGCAAAGTGATGAAAGTGATCACATCGTGTTAGCCTTAATCAAAATAGCTCTTGAGACAGTAATGGAGTTGATATGCTGAAAGAAACAGCTGGCTTTGTTTTGCATTATAATTCCTAGCAATATGGATAAAGCCCAGCTGCTGATAATTCTGATTAATTATGTAACAAACTACAATTTTACCTTTATTTTCTGCCATAAAATACAAAAAACAGTTGAACATCAAGTTTTCAAGGCTTTTTCTTGTTTTCTTTTTTAAAATATTAAGAATGGATACTTTCCACCAAATTTGATTTTGTACATGAAATTAGACAGAAACGGATTTAAGATGTGACTGCTCCAGCTACAGGATTTGAGTGTGCATAGTGGTAAATTTTGACCTTGTCAGGGCTAGACGACTGAATTATGATTCAGTGTCTGTGAAAAATGATATGTCTCCAATATTTGATTAATTTCCTGTAAGCTTTACTATTCTGCATTACCAAACCTTGTAAATGTCATCTTTATCCATCATCTTGAGGTATTTTGATGTTGCTTGTATAGTAATTTTGATTTCATTTCCAGTTTTTCTAAAGAGAAAGTTATTTCCCTATTAAATCACACTCTACATTTTTATTATAAATTGCAACAAAAGATCTATAGTATTCTTTTGAAAAATTAATAATGCTTATGTAGCTTTCATGCAAATCATGTGACAGAAATGTTTTTTGAGGGTAAAATGTAGAGTTGTGAAATAAGGACTATATCTACATTAATTTAGATTTTTATACTGTAGAAAATATTACTAACGTATGATAATGTTTGTAATTCATTCTTTCAATTTATTTTATGTATGTATAACTTATAATTTCTACACACCTGAGATCATAATTTAATTACAGAATCCAGATCACATTGTAGACAAAATCATACAACCTTGTTTTCTAGGTCTGTCTCAAGTAAATAGTTTCATTACCATGAACCAATATCCTTAAGGGACTTCTCCTTTCTAGCTTTGTCAAAAATGGAGTTAAAGTATCTATTTAGAAAGTCACCTCTACTTCTGGAGTTCCAGAATGATATATACTTAGTACATTTATGTCCTTTTTTTGAGTGAAAGTGTAAAAATTTTGTTGTGTTTTAATTCAACCATTCATAGATGTTTTGTTTTAATGCATTGATTATTAATAATTTATGTAATTAATTAATTATATTAATAAATCCCTTGTACGTTGTCTTCTCTTCATTCAACTTATCCGTTTATTAACTTTTTCTTCCTTCTTACACCTATTAATTTGTTACATTTAATAGACTATTGTTGTAACACTAAATTTTATTCTTAAATACATACAGATTAGAGGCAATGTATAAATTCAACTTTAATTTATTGTTATTTTTGTTGTGCGTCCTTAAGTCAGCTATAACTCATAGCGACTCTCTGACCAATGACTATGAAATTTGTCCCATCCTGTACTATCTTTACCATCTACAACACACTTGAGCTCACTGCTAGTCATTGTGTCAATTATTTCACTGAAAGTCTTCCACTCTTTCATTGTCTCTCCATCTTTCCTAATTCCTCCTGAAAACATATCCAAAGTATGTGAGATGTGTTCACCATCATACCTGTTTGTTTTCTTGCCAGTACATGGATCATTCAAATACTCTTCTCCAATACCACAATTCAAAGGCACTGATTCTTCTGTCATCCTTAGGCATTGTGCAACTTTCAGATTCATCTGAGTAATTGAAAAGATTATGTATTGAATCAGGTGCATTTTAGTCTTTAAACTCACACCGTTAGTTTTTCATATGTTGGAGATGTTCTTAAACAGCAGATTTTTCCACTGCAACTCGACTTTGCTTTTGTTGACTGCTAGTATCAATGGTGTTGATTGTTGATGCTGGTAAGATAAAATTGTTGATAATTTCTTTTTACCATCTATTATGATGTTGCCTACTATTCTTGTAGTGAAGATTTTTGTTTTCTTGATGTTGAAATGAAATCCATATTAAAAGCTGTATTATTTAATCTTCTACAGCAAATGCTTCAAGTCCTCCTTACTTATAGCAAGCAAGGTTGTGCCGTCTACATAGAGCAGGGTTTTTTAATGCATCTTCCTCCAATCCTGAAGCTACGTTTTTCTTTATAAAGCCCAGTTTCTCAAATTATCTGTTCAACATATAGATTGAATAGGAGTGAATTAAGGATACATCTTTAATGCAAACACCTTTCTTGATTTTTGAACCGTGCACTGTTCTCTTGCTCTGTTTGAACAACAACTTCTTGGTTTAGGTGTAGAATATAAACGAGCGCAATTAAGTGTTATGGGATTCCTATTCTTCTAAATATTAGTTATAATTTGTTGTGATCCTCACAGTCAAATGCCTTTGCATAGTCAAAAACACAGCTTAGTTGTGGTTTATTAGTAATTAATCATACCACCAGTGCAGTGGTAAGCTTTTTATATCAACCTGCTCTTCTGTGGGAGAAAATTGGGCAATCTCCTCTCCTGTGATCTAATGGTTCTGAAAGTCTGCTGAAGGGTCAGCAATGTGTCAGTTCTGACTTAATGGTACACAGCAATTATAGGCAAAACATTGTGTATGATACAGAGATTAATAATCTCAAGATGCTGTAAAGTATGGAAGTGGCACTAAGATTTTGAAACTCTCTATCAAGGTAGAGTTTACCACTGCTTGAATCTGGCTGGCTTTCTGGCATGTTTTAATTTGCAGAATGCAACAAGAGTTCCAATTCTGAGACTCAGCTGCAAGTCTTAAAGCCTTCACATTTTCTTAGAACTCTGAACTTGTCTATCAACAAGCCCCCGGTATTTTGTTGACTATTAAGAGACAGTTAACCCCCTGGAACAACTTACAGACATAGGTATGAGCCCAGTTGGGATGCAAAAAATTCATCCCACTGAAACCAGCACAAAACTGTCAACTCATAAAATTTTAAACTAAAAAAAAAAAGGTCACATTTTAAGTCACTAAGCTTTGCATTAAGTTCATTATGCAACAACAAGTTACAGATGTAATAATTAACATTCAGGAAGATTTTGCTAACAGTCATAAGTTCAATTATGTAAGTAACATAGGTGTCAGAGACAGTGCGATTGGCACAGGACAGAGCGGAGTTTAGGGCTGTTGTACATAGGGGTCGCTATGAGTGGCAAGCGACTCGATGACACATAACAACAACAACAACAACAACACTCTGTAGAAGGTATTAGAATTATTTTCAGTTTATAGGTGAAGATCACAAGGCATAGAGAGCTAACTCAGGTTGCTTTGGGTTACAGGCCTTGTAAGCTGTGGATCCATGATTCTAACCCTATCATTCTGACATCAAAAGCTGAAGTAATAACATTAATTTTCTACTTTAAAAATGACAGACATGTTGCCACTTTCTATGTCTGACTAGATGTAGTGATATATTGCTTCCTTATACATATATGTGCAAACAGCAACACATAACTATATAAGTGCACGTTTATATTGCTGTTATTTATCTTTGTAGAAACTTCTGCTCCTTATATGTTAAACACAATGTTTTTGTCTAGAAGCTGAGCACATTGCTCCCAGAGTTGCCTTTTTTAAATTTCCTGTTAGATAAGGGCTTGAAGTCCTGTGTTTTCGGTTGCTGTCAGTGCTCTGAAAGCAAGATGTTTGCCACCATCACTTCCAATGTAAGCAGGGCTGGAGAATATTATTCGGACTTCAAGTTAGACATTAAAACTTAGTTCAGTAGTAGTAACAACGTTGTGACCAGAGAAGTGATATGATTTGTAACATGTATTGAAGAATGGTTAACTACCCTTCGGAGAGTGTGACTTCAGTCGTTTTTTTCAACACAAAAATATATTTGAAGTAACAACAAATTTATCAAATTTGTCTGAAAATCTTAGTGAATGTTAAGCACTTCTCTATGCCTGTGTGCATGTGTATACACGCATGTGCATTCGCAAAGTGGTTTGTCTGCTCAAATATGCATTTGTATACATATGCTCATTTATCTTTCTTTTAATTCCCCACAGCTAATAAAACAATAATTCAAGGAGAAATAAGTGTAAATGCAGAAAGTTTATATGACTCAGTGTTTAAAAAACGTCATTTCTGTTGACAGAAGCTCAAGTGGCTTGGTATCTAAACTGGTGGGCTGCTTGCTCAGTGAAAGGTCAGTGATTTAAATGCACTACACAGCCACTTCAAAGAAGGATGATGCAATTTCCTCCAGTAAAAATGGAAACTCAGTGGAGGGTGATCTTGAGTAAGAATTCCTTCTTAGTGAGTATTGGAGTTCAATTAACAATATGGTTGAATCTTCCCTCTCTCTCAAATAGTTTAACAGAAAAAAAATTATTCTTAAAACAGAGTTTAAAAATAAGGGTACTGTCAATGAAAAGTAACAATTGTTTGTTATAAAAAATTAAATTAGGGCCATGGGTCTGCGCACGCACGCCCTGCTTGCCATCTTGCGCCAAGACCTCCGTGGGCCGTGCTCTTGCCCATGCCGGCGGGCCGCCTCATGGTGGCACGTTTGCGAGGGCCAGACAGGGAGCTGGCCATGGACAAGGGTCGCCTCCCGTGGCGGCTGAGTCTGCACTGGAGAAGAACCTAGCGGAGCTGACTGTCATGGATGTGTACGACATCACCCCACTTGTGGGCCAGGAGTTCAAGCCGGTCATCGACCAGCACGGCTGTGAGGCCTTAGCGCCCCGCAAGCCCAAGGTCGCTTGCGTCCTGGAGATCCTTGAGGTGCTGGTCAGGCGTCACCACGTCGTGCCCGTGATGGATGAGCTGCGCCTGGAGAGGATGGACCACATTGAGAAGGGGCACAAGCACCCGCAGGAGCTGGAGCTGGTGGTGGACGTGTGGTGAGGAGACGTGCGGGACCTGTTCTCCCAGATCGCCCAGCTGCAGGAGGAGAACAAACAGCTTATGACCAACCTCTCCCACAAAGACAGGCAGCATTTTTGAGGAGGAGTTCCAGAAGCAAGCAGGCATGTCAGACCGAGAACGGCAGGTGATGAAGAAGCTGAAGGAGGTGGGGGCCAAACAACGGGATGGGATCCGCGTCAAGCAGAGCTTGGCCTGAAGAACAAGGATGTGGAGGCTCTGTAGCAGAGGCCGACCCGGCTGATTAAGATCAACCATGACCTTCAGCTTCGGGTCATGGTGCTGTAGGCCCAAGGGAAGTTCCTGATTGAACAGAAGGTGGAGCTGGAAGCTGACCTTCAGTCCAAGGAGCAGGAGATGGGCCGCCTTCAGGTAGAGCTCGGGAAGCTTTGAAAGAAGCTGCAAAGCGAGGCGTGCAAGAACAGATTGGAGAAGACCCTGAGACAGAGCCAGGCGCTGAGGAGCACGTTTCTGAGACAAACAAGCTGACCATGGGGATGAAGGATCCCAATCACCCCCTCAGTTCATGGTGCAGGAGCTGAGGGACGTGTTGCATGAGCGCAATGAGTTCAAGTCCAAGGTATCCATGCTGCAGGAGGAGCGGGCCTACTACAAGAGTGAAGAGGTGGAAGAGGAAAACCGGTATATCAACCTTTTCCTGTAACATACTCAAAAATACTACCCTAGTCAGAGTCTGGCATCAAGCGACTGCTCAGCTGCTTCTCCCGGGACAAAAAGCGCTTGTCCAATACGCAGAGGAGTGTGCAGATCCAGGAGTCCATCGGCCACTGGGTAAACTCCCAATGGGATGATGGCTACTCTGAGCAGGAACAGAAGGCTCTGTAGCACCTGTGACCAGTGACCCTGGCCCGGGACCTGGACCCACAGCCATGGCTGTCACTGCCTTACCCACCTTTTGGTGGTTTCTCTCCAAACTCAGCCCTCAAACAGACTGCTTTGAGGAAGGACCTATCCAAACTGACACTGAACTCTCAAGAACGGTTTCTT
The DNA here is from genome assembly GCF_000299155.1 of Elephantulus edwardii. Taxonomy (NCBI): domain Eukaryota; kingdom Metazoa; phylum Chordata; class Mammalia; order Macroscelidea; family Macroscelididae; genus Elephantulus; species Elephantulus edwardii. The sequence goes on along the minus strand of NW_006399878.1, from coordinate 4,570,533 downwards.
TTTATCAGGACTCTCACCATTTACAGGAGGGATCCCATGAATAGAGAGCCTGGACTCTTGTGTTAGTACAACATGAGTTTCTTGAAACCAAATACATCACTCGCCACAAGAATCGCCGCTTGACTTGCTTGGTTTCCAAATCTCTGTGCAGACAGTTTGGGTGGTTTTTGTTTGTTGGTTTGGTGTTTGTTTTTTTTTGTTGTTGTTTTTTTTTAATCACATGTGTAATATTCTTGTGGGCGGTGGGGGGTGGTAGCCTTTAGAAAGTTCTGCTCCGGAAATGTCCAAGATGATGGCATGTGACAGAGGATTAATCCACTGGACAAACAGAAGCCTCTGGAGCCATCAGAGCAGCTGGCTTGGCCCAGACACAGAGCATCTGACCACCCGGACAGTGGTCCCAATGGGAGCTGGAGACCAGCTGGCAGGAGCCTTTGGTCCTGATGCGCCTCGTGCCTGGGAATGTCTAGAGCACACTGTGGTGTTTAAGGTGAGCATGCCTTGGAATTTGCTGCGAGTTACACAGTACTAACCAAAGTTGCTAAGGGGGAGATATTACAACAACAATAACAACAAAATTAGATTATATAACACACTTATTTAGCTAATCTTCCTATTAAAGTATAGCAAGCTCATGTGGCCTAGTTTTTGTAATGACCTTTTGCATTCTTCATCGATGATGTTCTTCATATTCTCCCAGAGCTATGCAGGATGGCTTTAGAAGAGGCTGTGGTACTAGCTAATGTTAGCTGGTTTTTGGCTGAAAGCAGAGAATGCCAGAGGAATACCTATCTGTGTTTTGTTGACTAAGTGACTGTGTGGATCACAAGAAACTATGATGGAATGGGAACCCCAGAGCACTTATTGTGCTTATACCTATACTTGGACCAGGAGGCAGTCATCAGAACAGAGCAAGGAAACATTGTGTGGTTTAAAATCAGAGATGTGTCCTATCTCCATATCTTTAAAATCTATATGCGGAACAGATCATCTGGGAGGCTGGGCTTTATGAGGAGAAATGTGGAAGCAGGATTGGAGGAAGACTTATTAACAGCCTGAGTTACACAGATGACACAACCTTGCTTGCTGAAACTGAGGAGGACCTGAAACACTTGCTGAAGAAAGTCAAAGACTGCAGCCTTCAATATGAATTGAAGCTCAACATCAAGAAAACAAAGATTCTCACCACTGGGTCAATTGGCAGCTTCATGATAGACCTAAGAGATTGAGATTGTTAATGGTTTTTGTTTGCTTGGCTCCACAATCAATACTCTTGATATAAGCAGCCAGGAAATCAAAAGATGAATTGCATTAGGAAAGTCTGCTGTCAGGAACATCTCTAGAGTACTGAAGAGCAAAGATGACAGTCTGTAGACCAAGGTGTGCCTGAACCAGGCCATGATCTTCACAATTACTTGCTACTCATCAGAAAGCTGGGCAATGACAAAGGGATCGCAGAAAGAGAATTGATGCCTTTGAGCTGTGGTGGTGGAGAAGAGTATTGACTATATCATGAACTGCTAAGAGAACAAAGAGGTTAGTCCTAGAGAGGTGAAACCAGGCTATTCCTTGGAGGCAAGAATTCTGAAGAGGTCCTGAGAGAGGGATGTCATGCTCGGGAGGGTGCAAGAGAGAAAGACCTTCAATGAGATGGATTGACTCAGTGATTGGGGTTATGGAAGTAGGTATGTCAGAGACAATATGGTTGACTCTGGATAGGGCAGGGTTCAGAGTTGTGAAAAAGATGTCCGTGAGTTGTAGGTGACTTGTCAGCACATAATAAGAATGACAACAATAGCCATGGTCTAGTGGTTAAGGAGTTGTGCTAGCAACCCAAAAACAGGTGTCTTGAACCCAGTAGTTGCTGTTTGAGGGAAAGATAGGAAATCTCTTCCTGTGTGCTTTACAGCCTCTGAAAATCCACTGGAGGGTCAACTATGAGTTGACTCTTACTTGGTAGCACTTCCTGGAACATTGAGCTATTATATAACTATATATATTTTAATCTCACCTAAAATTATATAATAAATATGTTTAAGTGTATTTAAAAATTCATAGACCATAAAATAAGGAAATAAATCCTGCACAAAAAATTGCCACCAAGTCTGTTCTGCCCCATGAGGTTGTTATATACCATCATGTCAGAACCAATCCATAAATTACCCTCCAGCAGGTTTTCAGAGGCAACAAATCACAAAGAAGATTGCCTGTTTTTCAACCACAGAGCAGCTGGTGGATTCTTACTACATGCCTTTGGGTTAATAGTGCAAATCCTTACCACTGAAACATTTAGAGCTTCCTCATAACACCCCTATATGTGGAGAAAATGAGTAGTTTTGTTAGACTAAAGATAATACAATTTTCTCTATATCTATATCTACAGATGATATAGATATAGATATATCAGCATGCAAGAGTTCATTTAAGAACTTAACTCTAATTGCCTTCTCATTCCCTTCCTACAAAAATGAAAAGAAGTGATTTTGAGTGATGGAAATAAGTAAAGCCATTTTCACATAGGCAATAGGAAGCATATTTGGCTTCAGGAATTAAAAAGTCAAAAGGGTCACATAAGAGTGGACTATGGTTCTTACTTCCAATCTTCACTTGATACAGAATGGCTATGAACTAATTAAAGATGGGGCATTGCAGCAGATGATTCCTAATGAGAACCTCTCATCCCCCAGGCCGACTCTCCATGTGGCCTCTTATCATTCATTAGTCTAGCCTGAGCTTTCATACAGCATGCTCTTGACATATGACTTAAACTGCATGACTGACTTTAAAAGAAAACAAACCAGAAGTCCTTCCCAAACTTCTGATCAATAAAATACTTCCTTTAAACAACTACATTTTAGAGTAATTTTCTATGCAGCAATAATACCTGGAACAGAAAATTTATTTGAGAAATATTTTTAGCCTGCCTTCACTGCAATGAAAATAATAGAAATTAATATATACCACCTGTAATGGTTAGGAACACTTCTCCATAATAAAGGATAATTGTGAATTCTTATTTTATAAAAATAACAGTATTTTCATTTATACTATTTATTCTGAGCTTTTTATTTTTAAATTTTTTTATTGGTTTGCCTATAATCACATGTTTCAGGTTTTGCACATTTTTGTATTTTATATAATCATATGTGGTGCTTCATTGGTATACCTTGTGGTTTATACAATCATTCATACACATTATATTTTATATAATTATTTCTCTATGCCTATTTTCACCCTGCCTTTTCAAGTTCCCATTGAACATTTCCCAATTATTCACCCTCCCTCACCAACTTCTTTAATCCCAATGATTTTCCTTTCTTCCCCTTTTTCTGCTCCTGCTTATCTCTTTCCCCTACTCACTTTGAACATTTATATAAATCTTGATCAGTTATCCTCCTATTATCATAATAATAACTTTATGCAGTCTTAATCAGACTGAGGTATTTCACTCCGCATAATGTTCTCTAGTCTCTCCCAGGTTATACAGTGTTTTACTAAACCATTGTTCCTTTTTGTTGTTGTTTGTGCTGTTAAGTTGTCTACAACTCATAGAGAATTATGAACAATAGTTGAATCCTGTCCTATCCTGAGCGAGTCTCACTCCTTGCAACACAACTACCTCCATTACCTGAGTTATTGTGTCAGTTGACATCATAAAGGATCTCCATCTTCTGTGCCACCCTCCACCCTTCCAAACATCCTTAAGTATTGTGAAGCTTGAATTTGTTCTTCAGTTCATTCACCTTAAGTGAGTTTTCCCCTTTGATTTTCTTCGAGTTACCCTTTGAAATTTTTTGTTCAACTCTTTAATGTCTGGATTTCTTCCTTTGTTTTGGTTTCTTGGTTCTCTATTGCAATTTTAGAGTCTCTTCTAACATCCATCTTGGTATTTTACTTCTCCTCTGTCTTTATAATGAATGATCTTTTGCATTCTTCACGAATGATATCCTCCCACAGCTCATCTGGTTTCGTCCATTAGTGTTCAAGACCTCAAACCTGTTCCTGAAATAGTTTTAAATTTAGCTGGGATAAACTTGAGGTCAAACTTTGGTTCTTGTAGATATGATTTTATTTTCTTTCCTTTCTGTTTGAACTTGTTTTTGAATAGTTGATGGTCAACAATCAGCATCATCTGGCCTAGTTTCCACAGCAGATATTGAGCTTCTCATTGATTTTTTTTCCCCACAGATGTAGCCAATCTAATTCCTGTGTAGACCATCAGGTGAAGTCCCTGTGTATAGACACCATTTATGTTTCTTAGAAAGGTATATCACAATGAAAAAATCATTGATTGTACAAAATTCTATTATTTTATCTCCAGCTTCATATCTGTCACTGTCTATGTTTACCAACTTCTGATCCTTCTACTTTGCTCCCAAATTTATATTCCAGTCACTCATTATTATTGATGCATCTTGGTTGCAAGTTCATTCTATTTCTGACTACAAAAAGTTGGTAAAAGTTATCTATTTCCACCTCTTTATAGTAGTTGGGATGTGCCAATCATGGTAACGGGTACCT
>NW_006399878.1:4561528-4562585 GCF_000299155.1 Elephantulus edwardii | reverse complement strand
TTTTAGTGCATAGATATTTATTATTGTTATGCTCTCTTGTACTATTGACCCTTTAAGCATTATGTAGTGACCTTTGTCCTTAGTTATTATTTCTTTTTTTTTTTTTTGCATTGCAATGTATTTTATCAGAGCTTAATATCACTACACCTGGTTGGTTTTTGGCATTTTTTTCCAGGTTGCTATTTACTTGGTTTATTTTTTCTTCCTCTTTTATTTTTAGTCTTTCTTTATCATCGCTTTTCAGCTGTGTCTCTTGTAGACAGCATATTGAAAGATTTTGGTTTTTTATCCAATCTGCTATTCTTTTTCTCTTCAGTGGCACAATTAAGCCATTTACATTCAGTGTGATTATTGAGAGGCAAGATTTTATTGCTATCATTTTGTTGAGTTCTTTTTGGTGCTATTTTTAGTTACTTTGGTCTATCTTGCTTTCACCCTCACCTCTGTAGGAAGGATGCCTCTCAGTGTTTCCTGCAATTCTGGTCTTATTTTTAAAAACTCACTTAGTTTCTGTTTTTCTGGGAATACCTTGATCTTTCCTTCATATTTGATGGATAATTTTGCTCAATGGAGAAGAGATTGAGATAGTTAATAATTTCAGTTTGCTTGGCTCTACAGTCAACACTGTTAGTACCAGCAGACAGGAAATCAAGAGACAAATTGCATTGGAAAAATCAGCTGTCAGGGACCTCCCAAGAGTACTGAACTGAAGAGCAACAAAATCAGGCTGGAGACTAAGGTGCACCTGACTCAGGCTATAGTCGTTGCAATTACATGCTATGCTTTGGAGAGTTGGACTATGACTAAGAATAATAGAAAGATAATTGATGCCTTTAAGTCGCGGTGCTGGAGAAGAGTGTTGAATATACCATGAACTGCTGGGAGAACAAACAGGTTTGTCCTGAAGAGGGTGAAGCCAGAATTCTCTTTGAAGTCAAGGATTCTGAAGCATCATCTGATGTACTTTGGGCATGTTGCAAGGAGGGACTGGTCCTTGGAGAGGGACATCAGGTTTGGGAGAGTGGAAGGACTGCTCATGAGAGGAAGACTCTTGATG
>NW_006399878.1:4558843-4560563 GCF_000299155.1 Elephantulus edwardii | reverse complement strand
TGTAGGGTGTGAGATAGTCTTATTTTATGTGACATTGCTGTGGTAGAGTTTTTCATGCCTGAGGTAATAATAGGTTTTTGATCTGAAGTCACCACTCCAGAATAGGGTAGGGCATCTACCCTGCCTGTGTTTCTCTTTGAACTTCTGACCCAAGGGAAGATTTGTTTCAGTTCAGGTCCTGTGAAAGCAGCCTTTTCTTTCAGACAACTGTTGCAGCTAGGCCAGTCCTAGGTGCTCTGGGCTAAAGACTGTTACTTTACTGGATGTAAAGAGATGCAAAGCAGAGTGTGGAGATTAGTGTATTGTGAGCATGCATGCAGACATGTGGAGACCTGAATAGGAAACCCGGAAGTCTTCATTTTTCCCTTTGATAACTGGGTTTGCACTTCCCTTAGCTCCAACTGTCTCAATTCTGCTTGAGCTTAAGGGGCCCCACATGGTTCAAACAGCAGTGAACCCCACAAAGTACTTCACTCAAATTCCACCTTTTCTGCTCGCTTTTGTGGCTTGTGCCTAGGGGCACATTCCCGAAGGCTCTCTCCTGATGGTTCATTCATGGCAGTGTCTTTCCAGTTCTGGCGTCTCTCTGGGTCTGACATCTCTCTAGGTCTAGTATCTTTCCAGGTCATTTCCTAACAACTTTTGCCATTACAAATCAATAGAACATGCAAAATGAAAATGCATTAATAATAATTGATGACAGGAATGTTTAAATAGGGAACCAGGAAGTAGGATCAGTAGTTAGATAACATGGAGTTGGTGACAAAAATGAGACTGAGGATAGAATAATAGAATTCTGCACAATCAATGATTTATTTAAATATATTTTATAAGACAAATAAACACAGGCTGTACACATGATTTCCCCTAATGGTATGCACAGGAATCAGAGAGATTACATCTATGGAAGGAATCATTGGCGAAGTTCAATATCAGCAGTAAAACCCAGGTCAACTGCTGATTGCGGAACATCATCAACTACTCAAGTTCAAATTAACCAAAGAAAGTCAAATCATATCCACAGGATTCAAAATTTGATCATGATTCTACCCCTCTCCCAACCCCCTCTAATTTTAAAACAACTCAGGAACAGGTTTGAGTCCTTGAACAGTAATGAATAAAGACCAGATGAGCTATGGGAAGAGATTAAGAATATTATCAATGTAGAATGCGAAAGATCATTATAAAGACAGAGGAAGAAGGCCAAAATGGATGTCATAAGAGACTCTGAATATTACATAAGAGTGCCAAGAAGCCAAAGCAAAAGGAAGAAATCAAGAAGTTAAGAAGTTGAATAAAATATTTAAAAGGCAGCATGGAAAGATAAAGGAAAGTATAATGAAATGTGCAAGGAGCTGGAGTGGAAAACCAAAAGGTCAAACTCACTTAGCATTTCTTAAGCAAAATTTCTAAAGAATGCAATGGGCAGAATATTGAATGTTCCAGTAAGCATTAAAAGAAGATGAAAGGAGTATACAGAGCCACTGTACAAAAAAGAATTGGCTCACACAGAAGAATTTCATGAAACAGCATATAATCAAAAGGCAATGGTGATGAAGGAGGAAGTTTAGACTACTCTAAGGGACTTGTCAAAAAATAAAGCCCTAGCAGTTGATGGAATACGAATTGACATATTGCAACAAACAGATGCTGCTGTGAATGTACTCACCAGATTGTGCCAAGAAATGTGGAGGACAACCAACTGATCAATTGAGTGGAA
>NW_006399878.1:4545385-4557898 GCF_000299155.1 Elephantulus edwardii | reverse complement strand
TCTTTGAGTTATGGTGCTGGAGAAGAGTATTGAGCATACATGGACTGCTGAGAAAACAAATAGGTCTATCTTGGACATTGTAAAACCAAATTTCTCCTTGGAGGCTAGGATTTTGCAGCTCTGTCTCACATATTTTGGGAACATGTCCACAGGAGAGCAGCCCTTGGAGAAGAACATCATGCTTTGAAGGGTGGAGTGACAGCACAGGAGAGGAAGACCCATGTTAAGATGGATTGATACAGTAACTGCGGCAATGAGGGTAGTAGGTGTGTCAGGTTCTGTGAGACTGATTAAGGATGGGGCAGGCTTTTGGACATAGGGTTTATAAGAGTTGCAGGTGAGTTGATGGCATATAACAATAACAAAAGCATACCAATCTGTTTTATTTATCCAATGTGTTCCATTTCTTCTTTAACAGTCTCCAATTTTACTACATTTATACTTTTCATATTTCACATTGCAATCACTAGTGTCTGTTTGTAACTATTCCTCCTTCTACTGGATTCCCAGTAAAGGGTGAGCCTCAGTGGTATAACTGCTAGTCCAATCTAAGTGTGCTGTATTGTATACAGGGTTTTTGAAGGCCTGCCATTTCAGAAGCAGATAACAAATCTTTCTGCCTAGTTTGTCTTGATATAGATACTCAGCTTTAGAGAAATATTTGAAAGAACAGCATTTTACCCAAACGAGCAGATTAGAGACATAACAGTTCAGGTATTGCCTCCTGCTCACTTCAGGTCATGTGTTTTATTCCCACCCAACTGTGTCTGTCAGCATCCATCTCATTTCCTTCTCTTTGACCCTCCAGTAACTCACACTCGTCCTGTCCCAAGCCAACCCTGGTTTGATAGCTCAGGCCTCTGACCACCTCTGACCATCTGGATTCTCTCCCTTGTGACGTTGGTGCTCCTGAAGCCAGTGAACTCCAAATAGGGCACAAGAACTGTCCTAGGAGGCCGGGCAAGTGTAAACTCCTCTGTGTCTAGATGGGTAGAAACATTCTGAGGAAAGTTTGCTTTTGATAGGATTGCCATTTTCATAGTGCTCAACCTTTTCATCCATGAATAGAAAATATTTTTCCAATTAGTTAGATATTTTTTTATTTCTTGTAGTGTTTTTTAGTTTTCCTTATAAAGATTTTTAGTGCTTCTATTTAGGTTTATTTAGGTATTTAATAATTTAAAATCTGGTTAGCTATTACAAAGAGTATTAATTTTCTAGTTTCCTTTTCCATACATTCTTTGTTGCTGTAGAGAAATTCAGCTTTTTTTTGTATTCTGATCTTATCTCTTACCACTTAACTATATTGATTTACTAGGTCTAAAAGGGCTTTTTAAAAGTCTTTAGGATTTTCTGTGTACTCTTTCATGGCATGCCCATAAAATTACAATTTCACCATGTATTTGTCAATTTGGATGCCTCTCATTTCCTTCTCTTAAATTATTGACCTAGCTAGAACTTCTAATAAAATATTGAATTTGAGTAGTGATAGTACATAAACAGAGATCTTCCAGGTGAGCAAGCTGGGTTTAGAGGAGACTGTGGCACTAGAGACAATAAAGCCAATTTTAGATGGATTTTAGCTGAAAGCAGAGAATACCAAAAGAATGTCTGTGTTTTATTGACTATGCAAAGGCATTTGACTGTGTGGATCACAACAATTTGTGGCTAAACTTGAGAAGAATGCAAATCCCAGAATACTTTATTGTGCTCATGTGAAAAATATACTTGGACCTGGAAGCAGTCATCTGAAAAAAAACAAGGAAACATTGCATATGTCAAAATTAGAAAAGGTGTATGTCAGTGATGCATCCTATCTCCATACCTTCTCAATTTATATGTGGGACAGATCATCTGAAAGGTTGGACTATAGTAGGAGGAATATGGTATCAGGATTGGAGGAAAATTCATCAACAACCTGTGTTATGCAGATGACACAATCTTGCTTGCTGAAACTGAGACAGACCTGAAGCATATGTTGTAGAAGGTCAAGGACGGCAGTCTTCAATACAGATTGAAACACAATATTAAGAAAATAAAGATTCTTACACCAGGCCAATTGGCAGTATCCTATATGAAGAAGAGACTGAGATTATTAAAATTTTAGCTTGCTTAGTTTCACAATCATCCCTACTGGCACCAGCAATCAGAGAATTAAAAGATTAATGGCTTTGGGAAAATCTGCTGTGAGGGACCTCTCCAGAGTACTGAAGAGCAATGATTTTGGTCTAGAGACTAAAGTGTGCCTGATCCAAGTTATGGTCTTCACAATTGCTTGCTATGCATCAGAGAGTTGGATAATTACTAAGAATAATAGAAGAAGAATTGATGCCTTTAATTTATGGCTTTGGAGAAGAGTATTGAACATACTATGGAACAAACAGCTACGTCCTAGAGAGGATGAAATTGAGCTCCTTGGAGACATTGAAGCTCCATCTCGCATATTTTGGGCATGTTGATATTTTGGATCAATCCTTGGAGAAGGACTTCATTCTTGGAAACATGGAGGAAGAACACAAGAGAGGAAGACCCTGGTTGAGATGGATTACCTCAGTAACTCAGGTAATGGTGGTAGGTTTGTCAGAGTGAAATTGGCTTAGGATAGGGCATGGTTCTAAGCTTATGTACCTAAGGTTGCTATGAGTTTCAGCCACCTCAATGTCATGTGACTGTCTAACTGTCTATGTCTATGTCTATATCTTTGTTTATCAGCCAGGATTTTGTTGGGAACTTTTGGCATCTAGGTTCATGGAAGATATTGGTTCTATAGTTTTCTTTTTTTGGTAATATCTTTGTCATACTTTTTTTTTTAGTCTTTATCAGTTTTGGTATTGGAATTATACTTGTTTCCTAGAATGACTCTGGGAGTGTTCCTTCTTTTTCTATTTTTTCAAAATAATTTAAATAGACTTGGTGATAGTCTGTCTCTAAATGTTTAGCAGAATTCACATATGGAATCATTTAGGCCAGGACTTTTTTGTTGGGGGAGAGTGTTTTTATAACCACCTCAATTTCTTCTTTTGTGATGAGTCTATTCAAGTGTTCCATTTCTGTCAGTGTCAATTTTAGTAGAGTGTGAATTTCTAAGAATTTGTCTATTTCCTCCAGGTTTTCAAATTTATAACAGAATACCTTTGTTTAGTATCCTATTTTCAATTATTTTGCCTGGTTTTGTTGTATCATTTCTTACTAGAGTTATTTGTACCTTTTTTTGGTTAAGTTTACCAGTAATCTTTCTATTGATTTCTTTTAAATCTCTCAGTTTTGTTGATGGTTTCAATAATTTTTTCTGTTTTTCTATTCCATTGATTCTAGCCCCTATCTTTATGATTTCCTATCTTCTAAAATCTGTGGGATTAGCTTCATTTTTCTTCTTCTATTTGTTGGACTTGTTAAGTAATATGGCTTGCTCCTTTTTTTCTTTTTATAAAGTTTTCTAATTGCTATGAACTGACTTCTGAGGGCTTCTTTAGATATATTTTAGTGTTTTTTTATGATTACTTTTCATTTTTATTCATTTCAAGAAACCTTTTATTTCCGTTTTTTAGTTCTTCTCTAATCCAGTAGTGCTCAAGATGTTCTTTAGCTTCAATGTGAATGTTCTTGGGGTTTGTTTTTTTATCCTCCTATTGTTAATTTCTACCTTTATAACATATAATCTGAGACGATACCTTGCATTATTCCAACACTTTTTAATTTGTTGAGACTTTCTTTGGATCCTAATGTGTGGTCAGTTCTGGAGAATGTGTCATACCTGCTTGAAAAGAAAATAAATTGAGTTTTTGTTGAGTGAAGTACCCTGAATTGGTCTATGAGGTTGAGTTGGCTGATTTTACTGTTTAGATCTTTTCTGTCTTGTTGAGTTTTCTTTGAGCTGACTTAAACTTTGGCTAAAGTGGTGTGTTGAAATTTCCTACTGCTATTATGGTTTTGTCTCTTTCTTCAAGTCTATTAACCATAGTTCCACAGGTCTATCATTATGTGCAAAGATGTTAATTAAGAGTATGTACTCTTGATCTATTGCGTCTTTACTCAGTATATAGTGTCCTTTTTCTCTCTTATGGTGGTTCTCATCTTCAAGTCTAATCTTCCATAGATTAGTATTTTCACTCCAGCTTTCTAGTGGATGTCATTTACTTAGTATATATTTTTCCACCCTTTGATTTTTAGTCTTTCTCCTTGTTTCACACTATATCTCTTTTTTAATTAATTTTAGTGGACATTTACAGAGATTTTGAATTTCCATTCATTCATTACTGAACTTTTTCCTGCCCAACCCTCGCCCCCCATTCACTCTTCTCTTTGAAAAGTGAAAGAAAAATTATTTCATTGTTATACAATCCTTCCCCCCCAAGTGCACTGCAATATGCAGCCTTCATTCTGGACTCCTGTCATGATAATACCTAATTATATATCACTTCTTAACAGTTCTCTCACTCATCTGTTTCAATGCAGTATACATTATTTGTCCTCTTTCTCCATCTCCTCTCAACCCCGATGTTAGTCCCATTTTACAACAGTGGCATTATGCAGTACTTGTCCTTTTGTGGCTGAGATATTTCAGTTTGCATAATGTCCTCCAGGGTCACCCATTTTAAGTAACATTTCATTAGTTCTTTGTTTTTCAATGCAGCATAGTACTCCATTGTGTGACTATACCATAGCTTCTCTATCCATTCATTTGTGGATGGGCTATTTTACCCAAATAATAGCCATTGTGGCTATTGTGAACAAAGCCACAATGAACATGGGTGTGCATGTATCTACTTGGGTTGCAGTTATGGTTTCTCTAGGGTATATTCTCAGCAGTGGAATTGCTGGGTCAAATGGTATTTCTATTTGCAACTTTTTGAGAATATGCCATACAGCCTTCTATAGTGGTTGTACCATTTTACACTCCCACCAACAGTAAATAAGGGTTCTAGTTGATGCTCTAACCCAATCGAAAAACGGGCACAGGTTATGAACAGACATTCATTCAGATGACCAACAAACACATAAAGAAATGTTCAAAATCCCTAGCTTTAAGAGAGATGCAAATCAAAACAGCTATGAGATATCATCTCACCCCAGTAAGAACAGCAAAGTTTAAATATATCTCTTGTAGGAAACATATTGGTGAGCTTTGGTTTTTTTACACATCATGTTACTCCTTTTCTCTTGATTTGTGTTTTTAAGCCATTTGAATATGATTATTAATAAACTAGGAGTTATCATTTCTATTTTTCTGTGTTTCTTTTCCTGTTACGTTGGTCCATCCGCATTCTCTACATTATCTGTATGAAGGACTTCCCTTAGTATTTGTTGTACAGTTGATTTTGTTTTCACGAATTTCTTACATTCTTGCTTTTCTGCAAATAACCTAATTTCCTTTGCATACCTGATGAACAGCTTTGCTGAGTGCAGGATCCTTGCCTGACAATTGTTTTCTTTCAGCCTTCTGTATATATCATCCCATTGTGTTCTTTCTCACACGGTTTCTTCTTAGAAGTAAGAGATTAGTTTAATTGGTCCTTTCTTAAGTAAATCTCTGTTTTTCTCCCACCACTTTTAGTATCCTGTCCTTGTCTTTAATTTTGCAGAGTTTGACAGTGATATGTTATTGATGCCTTTCTTCTGGTGTCTGGTTTGTTTAGACTCTGTTTAGAAAGCTTCTCGGATGTGTATTTCCTCATTTTTCATGATACTTGGAAAGGTTTCTTCTAGTATCTCTTCCACAATTTTCTCCGTGGTTGTTTTGTGTGGTTTTTTTTTATTATTCTAGAATACCAATCATAGATATGTTGTTTTATTTGATGATTCTAAAGTTTTATTTATTTCACTTCTGTCTTCTCACTGCTTTTTATTCTTGTAACTTCTCATTGGTGTTTTTTTCATCTAACTTGATGCTTCTCTGTGCATTTCTTCTATTCTACTTTAATGTGCCTCCATCACATTGACAATTTCTGTCATTTCATTATTAATCTTCAGAATTATATTTCTGTGGTTTTTTGTTATTTTATGTTAATTGTATTCTTTCATCTAATAATGATTTTTCTGGCTCATAGTTGGCCTACCAATTGATTTTTCGGAGGGTATAAATTAGAGGGAGATTTCCCATCTTTTTCTCCAGAAGCCTATGTTGGATAAGAACTTGGAATTTTCTGTTTAGCAGTTGCTGTTTTGAAATTGTTAACAATTTTATCATTTAATGTGTATTTTGTGGTGTCTGATGGGAGAATAGAGCAGGCATCAGGGACTTAAAACCTGTATTTATGCGTTGTGACATTTTTTGGTCCCTTTTCCTTTCTTGAACAAGTTTGTTTTGTTTTTTGTTTGTTTTGTTGTGTGTATGTGTTTTGTTTTTTTACTATCCAGCAAAGTAATTTTTTCTAGTATGCTGTATAAGAAAAAAAAGAAAAAGAGTGAGAGATTAAGACAGCTGGCAGGGCAGCTAAACCTGAAACTCCTCCCTGTACAGTTTTGAAGCAGCCAGATCCCCGGTCTCCACCTACTACCACAGCTGCTTCTCCACCAAAAGCATAACCCTGCAAGCAAGCAATGGAGAGGATCAGGTTTGAGTACTTACTGTGTGAGTGTAATCACAGCACAGGGTTCATTCAGCAGATAATTGTGGTGCAATCCGTGTGTTTTTCAAAGTGACTTTCCTGCCATTGCTCTGTCTTTCTCTAAATGGTTATGTAGGACTATACTAATGATGTGAGTGAGGTGAATAGTACCTTCAAGGTTGTTGTTTGTGCCACTGAGTCACCTACTACCCATCAAGACCCTATGAAAAACACATGTGAACCTTATTCTATCCTGCACCATTCTCACTGTCTCTGATTCTCTCAAGCTTAGTTTTATAGTTTCTATGCCTATCTACCTTATTGGGGCTCTCCCTCTCTTTCTCTGACAGTTTATCTTTAGCAGCATACTGTTCTTTTCCAAGCACTGACCTCTCCTGACAATATACCCAAAATATGTGAGTTGAAGTTTTGCTACCATTACCTCTAAGGAACACTCTGGTTACACAAACACAAATACAGTATATAGTTTACTAATAGAGAGCATTGGTGGCCTAGTGGTAAGGAGTTGTACTGCAGTCCTGGAAGTCTGCATTTACAATCCACCAGCTGCTTTGTGGGAGAAGGATAGACTATCTCCTCTCATGTGATTGACTGTTACTGAAAACTTATAAACTATCTGTTTCTGACCTGAGGATCAGCTATGGTCAGCTCCAACTTAATGATACCCAACAACAGTAGTAATACACTACAGGAGAAGTTCTGGTGGCCTAGTGGTAAGAAGATGCACTGCAATTCCAGAGACATGGTTCAAATTCAGCAGCAGCTCCATGGGAGAAGGATGAATAATTTCCCCCTGTGAAGCTTGCTGACTCTGAAAATTCACATGGATGGTCAGCTATGGGTGAGTTCCTACTGGACAGTTCTCAAAACGACAATCTACTAATGAGCATGTTGGTAAATTTTGCCATCTTATTGGGCTTAAAGAGAGCAGATTTTGAGGCAGGAAAAGATTGTCACCAGTCAGGAAGTCCAGTGCGTGTAAATTTGAACTAAAGGGTTCTGTGCAAATCAGATCTAAATAGAGCAGTAACAGTGGAGATGAAGCAGAGACCTACATGAGATTTAGAGGATATCTTTTAATAAACTATGAACAAAGGCTCAGGGGCAAACAAGGAAACTTATGAGGGATATAATACATTTCTTAGTAGCAGAGTAAACGAGTTAGAAAGTGGTAAATAAGAGCACGTTCAGGTCAGAAAAGTGAACTAAAGCAGGTCTCAGATATTCTGAATGAGAGTAAAATTTAGGAATAAATGATAACTTATTAATTGACTTTTCATTCTACAGTGAAATATTGAGAGCAGTGATAATATGCAAAATTACACTGAAGCATATCAACAATTTCTACATATATGGTTATTAAAAAATAGTTCAGGATCAACCTAGATAATGAGATTCTCTCAAAAAACAAAAGTGTTATGACAAATAGGTTTATTTTATTTACTTAAGGAATTCTTTTTAAGCCATATGATATAGAAAGCAACGTCAATTTATATTTATCATTTTAGTTATAGCTGCAAGTATAGATAATAAGATTTTTAGCAAACAGCAGCTTTGAATAAAAGAATGAATAATATGTTTTATGGTTCATTAAGCATGGTAATACATACATATTTTTCCAGTCAATTTGAATAACAAATTAAGCTTTACCATGCATTTTCAGCAGAATTTATTGCTTTGAGTTATTTTTAAGTAATCTGACCAGAAAATAAAAGCAAACTTTGATTATAGCATCCAAGTCCACTATAATTGGATTTCTGTACTCTTTGTACCTTATACACATTTTGCATGGATCTTTTCTCAGATATATTCCTGAATATCATAGTTTGTTCATATTTTAATTATTTTTTTTAATTTCAAAAGTTTCAGACTGATCAAGATGATTTATGTAAATTTTATGAAATTGTATACCTATAAATGATGTTGTAAATGTACATGGTAACTTCTCCCTCTTATTACCTTTGTTATTTCAAACTTACACAATTTGTCCAGAAGTATCATTGATTAAATTTGCACTTCTTTTATTTAGTTCTAAATGGAACAGTACATTGACAGAGAACTACCAAAAATACAAGTGGGGCTTAGAAGAGGTCATGGCACAAGAGACCATTATTGTCAAAGTCAGATGTATCTTAGCAGAGTGTTAGAGGAATGTGTATCTGTGTTTCATTGTGTGTATTTGACTGTGTAGATCACAACAAGTTGTGGCTAACCTTGAGGAAAATTGGAATCTCAGAACACTTGATTGTGTTTATGTGAAATGTACTCTTGGACCAGGAAGCAGTCCTCTGAACAAAGCAGGGAAACACTGCTTGGTTCAAAATCAGAAGAGGGATGCATCAAAATCAGGGATGTTCAAAATCAGGGATGCATCCTGTCTCCATTCTGTTTTAATCTATATACAGAATAGATAAATCAGAAAGCAGGGCTTTATGAGGAGGAATGTGGCATCAGGATTGGAGAAAGACTCATCAACAACCTACATTATGTAGATAACACAACCTTGCCTGCTGAAACTGAAGAAGACCTGAAGTGTTTGTGGCAGAAGGTCAAGGATTGTAGTCTTCAATATAGGTTAAAGCTCAACAAAAAGACAAAGAAAGATTCCTACCACTAGGCCAATTGGAAAAACCATGATAGATGGAGAATAGACTGAGATTATTAACAATTACAGATTGCTCAGCTCCACAGTCAACACTTTTAGCACCAGTGGTCAAGAAATCAAAAGACGTACTGCATTGTGAAAAGCTCCTGTCAGGTACCTCTGTATAGTACTGAAAAGCAACAGTGTCAGTCTAGAAACTAAGGTGTGTCTAAACTAGGCCATGTTCTTTGCAATTATTTGCTATGCACCAGAGAGCTGGACAATGACTAAAGATGACAGAAGAATTGATGCTTTCGAATTGTGGTGCTGGAGAAGAGTCTTGAATATATCATGGACTGCCAATACAACAAATAGGTCTGTCTTGGAGAGGATGAAATCAAGTTTCTCCTTTGAGGCTAGGACTTTGAAGCTTCATCTCACCTACTTTGAGCATGTCCAGTGTAACTTGTCCTTGGAGAATGACATCAGGCTTAAAAAGGTGGAGGGAACAGTGCAGGAGAGCAAGACCCCAGATGATATGGATTGTTACAGTAAGTAGGGCAATGGGAGTTGGTGAGTTGGAATTAGTGAGGCTGGCTCTGAACAGGGCAAGGTTCATAGCTATTCTACATAGGGGTGTGATGGGTCGCAGGAAATTCAACAGCACATAACAACAACAAACAAAAACAACTAACACAAAAAGAAAAAAATAGATAAATGGAAAAATTAAAAAGTTAATTAAAAAAACATAAATTCAAGGAAAACTCCCTACAAGTAACAAAGTTATTTAAAAAAATGGCTAATAATAAAAAGGCATGGACATCTTTATTTGTGGTACTTCTGTATTGAAGCTCTAGAAGACAAACAAAAGTATTATTTGAAACATAAAACCATGTAAAGTTAAACAACCCAGAGGGAAGAATATACATACGTTTATCAAGCTGATTTAACTAAATGAAAAATTCTAGCCTCAAGTTTCAATATGGAAAGATTCTATGGACCAAACATTGAACAATATATTATTGTTGTTATTGTTGTTAGGTGCTGTTATATTGAGTATTACTCAGAGCAACCTTATGAACAACAGATCTAAACTCTGTCTTATACTGTAGTGCCCTTATCATCTCTGACACATATGAGCCTGTTGCTACAGTCACTTAATCTTGTTGAGGGTCTTCCTCTCTTTCTGCTGACCTTTCTAAATACGATATTCCTTTCCAATGAATAGTCTTTCCTAACAACATTCCCAAAATATAGGAGACAAAGTTCTTTTATCCTTGACTATAAGGAGCATTTTGCTGTTTTTCTGCTGTATCTTTTCCCAAGATACATCAGTTTAATTTTATTTTTATTTGGTAGTCCATGGGATATTTATTGCTCTTCACCAACACCACAACTGAAAGACATGAATTCTTTTGTCATCCTTATTCACTGCCCAGGATTCAGACTCATAGTAAGTGATTGAAAAGAACATGACCTGAATCAGGTAGATATTAGTCATCAAACTTAGATCATTACTACTCAGTAATCTGAGCAGGTCCCTAACAGTAGACTTACCCAATGCAATACATCTTCTGATCTCCTGACTGCTGGTGCCAATGTAGTTGATTGTGAATTAAAGTAATATGAAATCACTGACAATTTCAAACTTTTCTATGTCTATCAAGATGTTGTTTATCCATCTTGTTGGAAGATTTCTGTTTTTGTGATGTTGAGATGCAGTAGATATTGAAAGCTGTATTCTTTGATCCTCTCCAATAAATGTTTCAAGTCCTCCTCACTTTCATCAAGCAAGATTGTGTTAGCTACATAGCACAAGTTGTTAGACAAGTTCCTGATGTTACATCCTTCTTCATAAAGTCCAGCTTACAGAACAATTTGCTTAGTATACATAATGAAAAATTATGCAGAAAGTCTACAACCATGACATACACTTTTGCTGATTTTAAGCCATGCAATGTTCCTTTGCATTTATTTTTTTTTTTTTTTGCATTACTCCTCACCATTTATTTGCTGCTCTGTTGAACGTTGTTATTATTACTGGAGTGAGATGGTATATCATCATTGTTTTTATTTACATCTCTCTGAGAGATAGGGATTTTGAACATTTCTTCATGTTTGCCATCTGAATGTCTTCTTTGGTGAAGTGTCTATTCATATCCTGTTCCCATTTTGTGATTGAGTTCTTTAACTTTTTGTTGTTGATGTGCTGGAGTAGTCTTTAAATTTTAGATATCCTGTGTCCATTTTATGATTGGGTGTTCAGAAAACAGCTGGACAGCTTCTTGATCTATATATAGATTTCGTATGACCACAATTAAATGTTCTGAAATTCCTATTCTTTTCAATATTAGCTATGTTAGTTGTGATCCACACAAACAAATGCCTTTGAGTAGTCAATAAAGCACAAGTGAGGAACCATCTGACTTTAGCAATGATATCCCTGGTGTCACAGTCTCTTCCTCTTTTAATAAAATTTTATTTAATTGTGATTATAATGAAACTTTACAGATAAGTTAAAATATCATTAATTCATGATTGTACATTTTGCCCCCTCTCCCTCCTTTCTCCCTCCCCTAGTCACTTTTTGTTTTTTAAATATTCACTCATTATTTCACAATTATCCACCTCGCCCTCGCTCCCAGTCCTCTTTGCAATGTTGTACCTCTTATTCTGGACAGTTGTTGTATGTATAATACATAATCATATATTCCTTTTAAACAATTCTTTACTTCATCTGTTCCAATGCAATGTTCATTATCTAGCCACTCTTCTGCCCAAGCTCCCCAGGTCATACCTTCTTTATAACAATGTTACTATGCAGTATTTGTCCTTTTGTGATATTTTGAGATATTTCATTCAGTATGATGTTCTCTAGGGTCTCCCATGTTTTGTAATTGTTTTTCAGTGCTGTATAATATCTATTGTATAAATATATCATAGCTTTTCTATTCATTCATTTGTTGATGGGCACTTGAGTTTCTTTCATTTCTTTTATGTTGTACATAATACAGCAAAAAACATGGATGTGTATATATCTGTTTGGATGGAGACCATGATTTCTTTAGGGCATATTTCCAGTAGAGGCATTTCTGGGTCAAATGGTATTTGTATTTCTTTTTGAGAAATCACCAAACCACTTTCCATAGTGGTTGCACCATTTTACTGGTCCCACCTGCAGTAAATAAGGCTTCCAGTCTCTCCACAACCTCACCATTTATTTGCTGCTCTGTTGAACGCTGCTATTATTACTGAAGTGAGATGATATCTCATCATTGTTTTTATTTGCATCTCTCTGAGAGATGGAGATTTTGAACATTTCTTCATGTTTGCCATATAAATGTATTCTTTTGGTGAAGT